>NC_045983.1:1927118-2034339 GCF_010909765.2 Amblyraja radiata | reverse complement strand
GTTCCGCTGAACTTTCTCCCGCCTGAAGCCCCACCCGCCTGCTCGCACCTCCCACCCCCTGCGCGCACATTCCAGCGGTGGGTTTCCAGAGTGCTTCTTTGCTGTGAACGCACGCTCCTGGGCGAACGCGTCTTGCCTTAGCGGCTTTAAAGGGCTGTTGTCAGCTGGCAGTTATCAACGGCTGCGGGTGTCGCAAGGCCGAGTTACGTCAACACCCCCCTCTCTACCTCTCTCTCCTCCCCTCTCTATCTGCCCTCACTCTCTACCCCCATGGCTCTCAAAACATGCCAGCGAGTTGGGGGCTTATGCATCAGTGGATAGGGCGGTTATGGGTAAAAGGAGCAAATGAATAATATTAATATAATATCAAGGGGGGTAGTTAGTGTGTGTGTGCAGGGGGTAGTTAGTGTGTGTGTGGGAGGTGGTTAGTGTGTGTGTCACGTCGCATGCCGCCGCCCCCCCACCCCCCCCCTGGTCTAGTACCCTCTAAAGCTGTCCTATCCATGTACCTGTCTAATTGCTTCTTAAACATTGTGATAGTTCCTGCCTCAACTACCTCCTCCGGCAGCTCGTTCCATACACCAAGTATGAAAAAGTTGCCCCTCAGATTCCTGTAAATTATTTCCCCTTCACCTTAAACCTATGTCCTCTCATTCTTGATTCCCCTACTCTGAGAAGAGACTATGTGCGTCTACCCGATGTATTGCTCTCATGATTTTATACACCTCTATAAGATCACCCCTCTTCATTCTGCACTCCAGGGAATCGAGTACTAGCCTGCTCAACCTCTCCCTATAGTTTTGGCCCTTGAGCAGTGTTTCCACTTTGAAGAAAATTACCTGAACTTCAGGAAATTCAGGTTGTCTTCGTGTGATTTTAGGGAAATTGAATAATTTTGGTAAATTTCCGCATCCGGCCCGCGAAGGGGTGTAAAGGTAATACACACAGCACCGCCTGTTTGGCGCTCAAAGATTTAAACAGAGCGCTGCCAGTTTAACGTGTGGGAATTTAAACAAAGAGCTGTTGGCTGCAGCGCTATGGGCTTTAAACATAGCACTATGGACACAGCGCTGTGGGTCACAGACTGTTCGGGAAAATTCTCGTATAACAATGAGTCTTTGGAATTCTTGTTCTTAGTGGAAGTTGAGGCTTTGATTATTTTTTAGGGAGTGGTAGAATTCTGGATAAGCCTAGTGGTGAAAAGTTACCAGTGAGCTGTGGGATTGCAGTTACATTGGGATTGGCCTTGATCTTACAGAACGGCTCAAGGGGCCGAGAGGGAGTGAGGGAGGGGTGGAGAGAGGGAGAGAGGGAGGGGGAGCGAGAGAGGGAGGGAATAAGAGAGGGAGGGAATAAGAGAGGGAGGGAGGGAGAGAAAAAAAGGAAGGGGGGAGATAAGGTGGAAGGGAAAGGGAGGGGGAGAGAGAGAGGGGAGAGAGGGGGAGGGAGAGAGAGGGAGGGAGGGAAGGGGGGAGGAGAGCGGGAGGGAGGGAGAGGGAGCGAGGGAAGGAGAGGAAGGGAGGGATGGAGAGAGAGAGGGAGAGAGAGCAGAGACACATGAGAGCAGTTTGAAAAAACAAAGACAACGAAAGCTGTTGGAGGCAAGGAAAGCTGCCTTGCATAACACTGTACAAGTGAGTAACAGAAGCAGGCAGATACGGTGTAGTTACATCGATCTGTTTTGCCTTGTTCTTCTTTGTGTTGTTGATGTGTGCCCGCGAGAAAAAACAACAACAAATAGCGCGCAGGAAGCATTTAGATATAATTTAGATTAGATATAATTTATTGCCACACAGCCAGGCTGGTGGAAATTTGGGTTGTCTGCAGCGATACAATAATAAAGAACACACAACCACAATAAAACTGTAACACAAACATCCACCACAGCATTCATCACTGTGGTGGAAGGCACAACATTTGTCCAGTCCTCCTCCATTTCCCCCCCGTGGTCAGGACCAGAGTCCAGAATCAGTCCAGGATCGGCTCTTCCTCACCGGAGACCGCGGCTTTAAGTTGTTGTAGGCCGCAGGCCGGCGGTCGAGATTTAAAGTCCCCGCCGCAGCCAGAAGCACCGTAGACTGCAGGGCCGGCGGTCGAAGCTCCCCTCCAGGGGTGATGGTAAGTCCATGCCGGCCCCGCGGTAGAAGTCGGCCGCGGGCCGGCAGTGATGGCTTCTTCTTCCCCCGGGTCCCCAACGTGAGATCCCGGGCTGTAGACGCCGCACCAGCTGGAGCTCTGCAGACCGCGGCTTCAGGCTGCGACTTCAGGCTGCCGGCTGCCCCGGGTCAGCGAAACGGAGCGCTCCCCTCTAGCGAGCCCCAGCGAGGGCTCACCCGCTCCACAACGAGAGTCCACGCTGCGCCCGCTGCTGAAGCCCCGGGCGTGTCTCCGGGAAAGGCCGCGTCGATCCTTGATGTTAGGCCACGGGGGAGGCGACCTGGAAAAAGTCGCCTCTCCATGGAGGAGGCGACCAAAGCGGTTTCCCCCTCACCCCCCCACACCACCCCCCACATAAAACACACAAAGAAACATTAAATACAGACTTTAAAACATACTAAAAAAATAAAAAAAGGTTGAAAAACTGACGAGCTGCATGACATGGCTGCTGCACAGAGCAGCGCCCCCTACATTAGGCTTCAATTTTGGAAATTTCAGGAAATACCAAATTCCAGGAAATTTGGGATTCTATTTAAGGAATTTTTTTTTTGAGGTGTGGAAGCACTGCCCTCGAGTCCTAGCCACATCCTCGTCAATCTTCTCTGTACCCTTTCCAACGTAGCAGCATCTTTCCTATAATATGGTGCCCAGAACTAAACACAATACTCTAAATGCGGCCTAACCAACGTCTCATAAAACTGCAACATGACCTCCCAACAAATATACTCAATACTTTGACTGATTGTGAATGTAGGATGATCAGTAAGATCACAGATGTCTTGAAGATTGTTGGAGTTGTAGAAACTGGGTGGGGGGGGGGAAGCTTAGGCTACAGGTTGAATTTAATGTGTTGGTGAGATGGTCTAAGAAATGGGGTGGTGCATTTTAAGAGTACTAATGGGGCTAGGACATACCACGAATGGTCCGGTCCTGGAGTGTGCTGAAGAACGGGGTGTCCTTGGGGTGCAAGTCCAAATATATTTGAAGATGCATCGCAGGTGGATAATTTGGTTAAGCAGGCACATCGGGTGCTGGGCGTCATTCATCAGCTCGTTGAATACAAGATGAAGGAGGTTATGCTTCAACTTTATAAAACATTAAAGATAGACACAAAATGTTGGAGTAACTCCGCGGGACAGGCAGCATCACTGGAGAGAAGGAATAGGTGACGTTTTGGGTCGAGGCCCTTCTTCAGACGGACTTATCTTCGATTTAAACCAGCATCTACAGTTTCTTCATACACATTTTATAAAACATTAGTCAGACCTCAGCTGGAGATTGTGTGTAGTTCTGATCACTTCATGATAAGAATGATGTGATAGCTTTTGAGAGGGAGCAGAGGAAATTCACCAAGATATTCCAGAGGTTATGAGGAGAGACTCAGAGACTGGGTCTGCTCTCCGTGGATTGAGGACATGTTGAGGTCTTTGGAGTATCACGTGCAGTACCGGTCGCCCCATTACAGGAAAGATGTTGCCACTTTGGAGAAGGTGCAGAGGAGCTTTACCAGAATGTTGCCTGTATTAGAGGTTTCAGCTACAGCGAAAGGTTGGATAGACCTAGATTGTTTTCTCCGGAACATCAGACTTGATAGAAGTATATAAAATGATGAGAGGAATAGAAAGGGTAGATAGTCAGAACCTTCTTCCCAGCATGGAATTGTCCAGCACTAGAGGGCAATGTAAGTAAGTAAGTTAAGTTAGTAAGTTTATTGGCCAAGTATTCACATACAAGGAATTTGCCTTGATGCTCCGCCCACAAGTAACAACATGGCATACAGTGACAGTTACGAATGACTCAGAAAACACTAAACATTAATAATAATAAAACATTAATGATAAAATTCCATTGATGAAGCATGCGAACCAACGAAATACCAGATCAAAGGAAGGCTACAGATTTTAGGCTGTTGAATAATGCAACAACTCGTGGATAAAAACTGTTTTTATGTCTGGCTGTGGCAGCTTTGACAGTCCGGAGTCGCCTCACCTCAAAGTTGATTGGAGGTGTGCAGGATTGGAGGTGTTTTTTTATGGAGAAAGCATTGCCAGGCGTGGTGGTGGAGGCAGATACAATAGTGGCATTTAAAAGGTTGTTAGATAGCCATATGAAAGTGCAAGTAATAGATGGATATGGATCATGTACAGGCAGATGAGATCAGGCACAATAAGGCGTCTTGTTCATCTCAAACATTGTGTACCGAAGGACCCATTCTTGGGCTGAACTGTTCAATGTTCAATAAAATGATGAGGGGTATAGACTGCAGGAAATCTTTCCCCATATCAGGTGTTGTTATGGGGAAGAGATTTAGAGGAGGTCTTAGGGAGACCTTCTTCACTCAGAGTGGTGAGTACCTGCAACACGGTGCTTGAGAGAGTTGTGGAAGCACAGTCCCTGACAGCACTTGAGAAGTGTCTAGACGAGCATTTGCCAAGGTGATCGACTTCAAGCCCAGTCAAGGGTGGTGGGTTTATCATACGTGTAGATGGGTACTTTGTGGTCATACTTTGTGGTGGGCCTAACGGCCTGTTTCTGACGCTTACTCTTGTGGATATAAGTTGTCCTTTTCAGCTGAGTAATCACTCAGCAACCAAATGGATCATTGAAGTCATCACCACATTCTGGGACACTTTGTTGTCTCAGACATTGTGCGCCAAAGGACCTGTCCCTGTGCTGTATGTTTGCATGTTTTATGAAACCTCATGAAGGGTTTGGCATCAGAACCAACGGCCATGTATAAAAGCGACTGAAAATGTGGATAGAAAGTTTAATTGTGACTGCCCACAGAATGTTGCAATCATCTACTTGATAGCATACAAGTCATATTGCTGACAGCGGGGTTTACTACAAACCCCATCTCAGTGAGGAGAGATGTCAAACGAGGCCACAACATTGCTCTGACGTTTTTCTCAATCATTCCCACTGCAGTGTGGCACCTCAGTGCTATAAACATCCTGTGGGAGATTAACAAAATATTCAGAATTAATGATGACTTAAGATGACTGCGCTGCAGAACCAAGATCACCCAGAGCTCAGTAGTCCAGCCCTAGTTCTCACATGAAGCTGCGTTTGCAACACTCAAGGTTCAAACGAAGGCATTTGCAAGTACAAAACACATTTTTATCATTTCATTGCCTGTAATGTTGAACATGAAGAATTATCCCGGATAAAGAGAGGTATTCAGGGTGTGTACATGAAATGCCACCCTTTTTAAAGTAGGGCGGTGGATGTTAGCTACATGGATTTAAATCCCCCGTGGGAGGCTGATCCAGAAGAATAAAATACGCGGGATTAATAGTGACTTGGCCGTATGGACTTGGAACTGGCTTACTGATAGCGGGTTGTGGTGGAAGGACAATATACAGACTGGCGGTCTGTGACTAGTAGAGTTCTGCAGGGATCTGTACTGGGACCGTTGCTGATTGTGATATATATCAATGACGGATGTAAACGTTGACGGGATGGTTAGTAAATTTGCAGATGACACCAAGATTGCTGGGGCTGCAGACTATGGGACAGGCTGTCTCAACGTATTCAACGGGATACGGAGAAAGAAAGACACAAAGTGCTGGAGTAACTCAGCGGGTCAGGCAGCATCCCTGGGGAGCAACGATAAGTGGCGTTCTGGGTCAGGAACCTCTTCAGACTGACTCCAGGGATGCTGCCTGACCCACTGAGTTATTCCAGCACTTTGTGCCTTTCTTTCACATTTTTTTGAAAGCCAGTTTGTGGGTTCTATGTCCATTACTCCCTGAAAGCAGCAACAGGAGTAGATTGAGTGGTAAAGAAGGCATATGGTGTGCTTGCTTTCGTGGTTCAGAGCATTGAGTATAAGAGTCAGGAAGTTATGATGCCTTTTTATGGTCTGGCCGCATTGGGAGTATTGGGTGCAGTTCTGATCGCCCCATTGCAGGAAGAATGTGGAGGCTTTGTAGAGGGTGCAAAGGAGGGTTACCAGAATGATGGCTGAAGCAGAAGGCTTCAGGGAGAGGATGGATGGGCATTAGCTACAAGGAGACATTGGATAGATGGATTGTTTTCTCTGGAATACCGGATGTTGCGGGGAGACATGATGGAAGTATATAAAATGATGAGAGACATATATTGGGTAGACAATCAAAATCTTTCCCAGGATGGAAAAATCAAGTACTAGAGGGCATAAGTTTAAGGTGAGGGCATAGTGTAAACGAGATGTGCGGGGCAAGATTTCTGCACACAGGATGGTGAGTGCCTGGAACGTGCTGCCGGGGGTGGTGGTTGAAGCAGATGATTTAGTGGCATTGAAAAGACTTGGATCGGAACATGGATATCGAGGGATATAGGTTATGTGCGGGTGGATGTGATGGTCATGGCATCATTTTCAGCACAGACATTGTGCTACACTGTTCTATGTTCTAAAGTCATCTTTGGTGTTTTGACAGATAAATACGTATAGTTGATTTGCGCAGAGGGATTTCCCAGTAATTAGGTTGAGGAGCTGAGGCATTTAAACGTGATGTTCTGCACTTGTCTACATGTCATTACGAAACATATTTATAATTCCAATTCTGGAATGTCCCAAAATGCTTCACCAATTTGAGCAGGATATTAAACAGTGATAGGAGAAGTAGGGTTGATGACATTATCAATGTGTGGGGATACAAATATAACAACAATCATAATCTTGTTTCCATGCTGGAAGGGACCGTGAATGCCAAAGACAGCCATAGTTTAGTTTAGAGATACACTGCCATACGTCTAGACATACAGTGATCAGCCATGATCACATTGAATGGCGGTGCTGGCTCGAAGGGCCGAATGGCCTACTCATGCACCTTTTGTCAATTGTCTATTGTCTCCATAATGTTTGGGACAAAGACCCATCATTTATTTATTTGCTTCTACTCCACAATTTGAGATTTGTAATAAAAAAATCACATGTGGTTAAAGTGCACATTGTCAGATTTTAATAAAGGCTATTTTTATACATTTTGGTTTCACCATGTAGAAATTACAGCAGTGTTTATACACAGTCCCCCCATTTCAGGGCACCATAATGTTTGGGACACAGCAATGTCATGTAAATGAAAGTAGTCACGTTTAGTATTTTGTTGCATATCCTTTGCATGCAATGACTGCTTGAAGTCTGCGATTCATGGACATCAACAGTTGCTGGGTGTCTTCTCTGGTGATGCTCTGCCAGGCCTGTATAGAAACATAGAAACATAGAAATTAGGTGCAGGAGTAGGCCATTCGGCCCTTCGAGCCTGCACCGCCATTCAATATGATCATGGCTGATCATCCAACTCAGTATCCCGTACCTGCCTTCTCTCCATACCCTCTGATCCCCTTAGCCACAAGGGCCACATCTAACTCCCTCTTAAATATAGCCAATGAACTGGCCTCGACTACCCTTTGTGGCAGGGAGTTCCAGAGATTCACCACTCTCTGTGTGAAAAAGTTCTTCTCATCTCGGTTTTAAAGGATTTCCCCCTTATCCTTAAGCTGTGACCCCTTGTCCTGGACTTCCCCAACATCGGGAGCAATCTTCCTGCATCTAGCCTGTCCAACCCCTTAAGAATTTTGTACGTTTCTATAAGATCCCCTCTCAATCTCCTAAATTCTAGAGAGTATAAACCAAGTCTATCCAGTCTTTCTTCATAAGACAGTCCTGACATCCCAGGAATCAGTCTGGTGAACCTTCTCTGCACTCCCTCTATGGCAATAATGTCCTTCCTCAGATTTGGAGACCAAAACTGTACGCAATACTCCAGGTGTGGTCTCACCAAGACCCTGTACAACTGCAGTAGAACCTCCCTGCTCCTATACTCAAATCCTTTTGCTATGAAAGCTAACATACCATTCGCTTTCTTCACTGCCTGCTGCACCTGCATGCCCACTTTCAATGACTGGTGTACCATGACACCCAGGTCTCGCTGCATCTCCCCTTTTCCTAGTCGGCCACCATTTAGATAATAGTCTGCTTTCCTGTTTTTGCCACCAAAATGGATAATGGTATTGCAGCCATCTTTAGCATATGCTTGTTTTGGGGGCTAGTACCCTTCAGTTTTCTCTTCAGCATATAAAAGGCATGCTCAATTGGGTTCAGATCGGGTGATTGACTTGGCCACTCAAGAATTTACCATTTTTTAGCTTTGAAAAACTCCTTTGTTGCTTTAGCAGTATGTTTGGGATCATTGTCTTGCTGGAGAATGAACCGCCGGCCAATGAATTTTGAGGCATTTGTTTGAACTTGAGCAGATAGGATGTGTCTATACACTTCAGAATTCATTATGCTACCACCATCAGCAGTTGTATCATCAATGACTCCGGTGGATGGTGACACCGGGAGCCCGCGGGTCCCCGGTGGGAGACTGCTTTGTGGGGCACCGGCAGCGGCGACTTCTCCCGCCCGAATTGCGGGGTTGAGAGTGACCTGGAGGGGGGCCTTACAACGCCCGGCGCGGCTGTATATTGCCACGGACTTGCTAGCGCCCGCCGGGGGCTCCAACATCAAGACCCGGGGCAGGGCCTTACATCGCCCGGCGTGGCTTTGAGTGGCCGCGGACTTGCTAGCGCCCGCCGGGGGCTTTGACCTCGACTTCGGGAGGGGGATGGAGAGCAGGGGAGAGACAAGTCTTTGCCTTCCATCACAGTGAGGAGGAGACTCACTGTGATGGATGTTTATGTGAATTGAATTGTGTTGGTGTGTGTCTTGGTTCTTTTTTTGTATGGCTGCAGAAACCAAATTTCGTTTGAACCTCATGTGAGGTTCAAATGATAAATAAAAGGTATTGTATTGTAATGAAGATAAGTGAGCCAGTACCTTCAGCAGCCATACATGCCCAGGCCATAACACCCCCACCACCGTGTTTCACAGATGAGGTGGTATGCTTTGGATCTTGGGCAGTTCCTTCTCTCCTCCATACTTTGCTCTTGCCATCACTGATATAATCTTCGTCTCATCTGTCTACAAGACCTTTTTCCAGAACTGTGGTTGCTCTTTTAAGTACTTCTTGGCAAACTGTAACCCAGCCATCCTATTTTTGCGGCTAACCAGTGGTTTGCGTCTTGCAGTGTAGTCTCTGTATTTCTGTTCTTGAAGTCTTCTGCAGACAGTGGTCATTGACAAATCCACACCTGACTCCTGAAGAGTGTTTCTGATCTGTCGGACAGGTGTTTGGGATTTTTTCATTAAAGATAATTCTTCTGTCATCAGCTGTGGAGGTCTTCCTTGGCCTGCCAGTCCCTTTGCGAGTAATAAGCTCACCAGTGTTCTCTTTCTTCTTAATGATATTCTAAACAGTTGATTTTGGTAAGCCTAAGGTTTGGCTGATGTCTCTAACAGTTTTATTCTTGTTTCTCAGTCTCATAATGGCTTATTTGACTTTCATTGGCACAACTTTGGTCCTCATATTGATAAACAGCAATAAAAGTTTATGATGGAAAGTGGAGGAAAGACTAGGTGCTGAGAGCTCTCTTATACCTGCATTAAGGAGGCATTTAAACTCACCTGAGCAATTACAAACACTTGTGAAGCCATGTGTCCCAAACATTATGGTGCCCTGAAATGGGGGGACTGTGTATAAACACAGCTGTCATTTCTACATTGTGAAAACAAAATGTATAAAAATCGCCTTTAATAAAATCTGTCAATGCACTTTAACCACATGTGATTTTTTCTATTACAAATCTCAAATTGTGGAGTACAGAGGCAAATAAATAAATAACGGGCCTTTGTCCCAAACATTATGGAGGGCACTGTACAGCGTGGAAACAGGCACTTTGGCCGTCGACCAGCGATCCCTGTACACTAACACTACCCTACACACACTAGGGACAGTTTACAATCTTTACCAAAGCCAATTAGCCTACAAACCTGCACGCCTTTGGAGTGTGGGAGGAAATCTGAGCACTTGGAGAAAACCCATGCAGGTTACAGGGAGAATGTACAAACTCCGCACTAACAGCATCTGTAGTCAGAATTAAACCCGGGTATCTGGCGCTGTAAGGCAGCAACTCTACCGCTGCGCCACCGTGCTGCCCATCATTAAGAGAACTTGCAGAACAAGGCGAGGAGTTTACAAAATTGGGTTGAACAATGCAGAGCCTATACAGCGTGATGAGGCAAGGGTAGAATATGTACTGATATCTGGAGTATGGAGGCTGACAAAGAATACCGCAGGAGGAGGCAAATCAAGAGAGGTTTCAGCAGTAAATTGAGATGGGGCAGTGCAGGTCATGATGCAGAGTGCAGCGGATTACTCTCGTGTTATAGATTTATAGAGACATTCAGCATTGTAACGGGTCCTTGGATAGATACGTCAATTGGAACAGTTTTGATGAATATGGGCTAAATGTGGGCAGGTGAGACAAGCATAGATGGGACATCTTGGACACCAAGGGTAAGTTGGGCTGAAGGGCTTGTTTTACGCTGTATGACTCTATGATCATTTTTAAACACCAGATTATCCCACCACCATGAAAATATTAGCAGCAGCTTAAA
Source organism: Amblyraja radiata (assembly GCF_010909765.2). Taxonomy (NCBI): domain Eukaryota; kingdom Metazoa; phylum Chordata; class Chondrichthyes; order Rajiformes; family Rajidae; genus Amblyraja; species Amblyraja radiata. Next base: position 2,023,697 of record NC_045983.1, on the reverse strand, counting down.
TGCTGGAGCATTGAGTTGTTTTTGTTGATTCTGATTCCTTCTCCTATTATAAAGGTTCAAACAAGGTATTCATTTTATATCTATTGAAAGTTGTTAGGCTGAATTTTACAGTCTTTAAAATACTTTCAATAATGTTAGATGGAATTAAAATCAGTAAACTTCTCAAATACTAATTAATTACTGAACTATATGTGAGGCGGGGGTCGATTGTGTAGACAGTCAGAACCCTTTTCCCAGTATGGAAAGGTCAAAGACTAGAAGGAATAGCTTTAAGGTAAGAGGGGGCAAAGTGTAAAGGAGATGTGCAGAACAAGTTTTTTTACACATAGATTGGTGGGTGCCTGGAATTAGGAGAGGATAGTGTAAACAGTCAGAACCTTTTTCTCAGGGTGGAAATGTCCAACACTAGGGCTATAAGATGAGAGGTGGAAAGTTTATTGGGGATGTGCGCGGCAGGTTTTTTTACCCAGAGAGTGATGGGGGCTTGGAAGGCACTGCCTGGGATGATGTTGGAGACAGACACAATAGTGGTGTCTAAGAGCATTTTAGATAGGCACATTGATATGCACGGAATGGAGGAAGATGGATCATGTTCAGGCAAGTAAGAGGTTGTCTTGGTATCCTATGCTCTGTCCCAAGTCCTCATTCACTCCGAGTTACCAGTATTCCTTAAAGACAGGAATGATTGCAGGAATGAGTGGGTTGGGGACCTCATTGAAACTTGCAGAATAATGAAAGGCATAGATAGAGTGGATGCGGAGAGGATGTTTCCACTGGTGGGAGAGTCTAGGACCAGAGCTCATAGCCACAGAACTAAAGGGCGCTCTTTTAGAAAGGAGATGAGGAGGAACTTCTTTAGTCAGAGGATAGTTAACCTGTGGAACTCATTGCCACAGAGGGCTTGTGAAGCCAAGTCAGTGGATATTTTTAAGGCAGAGATAGACAAACTTGATTAGAACAAGTGTCAAGGGATATGTAGATAATGCAGGAAAATGGGATTAGGAGGCAGAGATCATCCATGATTGAATGGCGGAGTAGACGCAATGGGCCAAATGGCCTAATTCTACTCCTATAACGTGAACTTGTGAACAGCATCTTCTAGATTGAGCTTATTAAAATGTGTGATCATTTACAAGAACAATCCCAAGAATTTACGAGAATGATCCTAGGAATGATTGGGTTAACAATGATGAACATTTGATGTTGGCCTGTACTCGCTGGAGTTTAGAAAGATGAGGGGGGGACCTCATTGAAACTTACCGAATAGTGAAAGGCCTGGATAGAGTGAATGTGGAGTGGATGTTTCCACTAGTGGGCGAATCTAGAACCAAAGGCCACAGTCTCAGAATAAAAGGACACACCTTAAGAAAGGAGATAAGAAGGAATTTCTATAGTCAGAGGGTGGTGAATCTGTAGAATTCATTGCCACAGAAGGCTGTGGAGGCAGTCAATGGATATTTTAAAATCAGAGATTGACAGATTTGTGATTAGTAAGGGCGTCAGGGGTTAAATGACGAAGGCAGGAGAATGGGGTTGAGAGGGAAAGATAAATCATCCATGATTGAATGGCAGAGTAGACTTGATGGGCCGAATGGCCAAATTCTGCGCCTATAACTTATGAACTACTGATTAGGATTGTTGTCTGAGGTAATTGATTGATTCCTGGGATGTCAGGACTGTCTTATGAAGAAAGACTGGATAGACTTGGTTTATACTCTCTAGAATTTAGGAGATTGAGAGGGGATCTTATAGAAACTTACAAAATTCTTAAGGGGTTGGACAGGCTAGATGCAGGAAGATTGCTCCCGATGTTGGGGAAGTCCAGGACAAGGGGTCACAGCTTAAGGATAAGGGGGAAATCCTTTAAAACCGAGATGAGAAGAACTTTTTTCACACAGAGAGTGGTGAATCTCTGGAACTCTCTGCCACAGAGGGTAGTCGAGGCCAGTTCATTGGCTATATTTAAGAAGAAGTTAGATGTGGCCCTTGTGGCTAAGGGGATCAGAGGGTATGGAGAGAAGGCAGGTACGGGATACTGAGTTGGATGATCAGCCATGATCATATTGAATGGCGGTGCAGGCTCGAAGGGCCGAATGGCCTACTCCTGCACCCAATTTCTATGTTTCTATGTAACAGATTCAGACTTTAGAACTAAAAAGCACTAGCCATAAACATTTATTCAGATTATTACATTAGGATAGCCTCTAAATTTTCAATTTACAGATTTTTACGACTTCATTTGACGCTGAATGCGAGAATGATATTTGCTCATTACATAAACAAACTTTTACATTGTTTACTGCAGTTGTTGGAATATTTAAGAGCAAATAACACAAAAGCAATGAAGAAAATTCTTGAAGTTTAATGGTCTGAAATTTCATTCATGAAATTCATGAATACGGAGCGGTGCATTTTCTGAACATAAAGGAAGGCAGAATAGAATTTCTTTTTTCATTCTGAATATCTTCACTGCCCTTGGAAATGGGGCCAAGCGCTCGCCTCAGGTTATGATTAGCATCAGCTAAAACCACTGGGCTGCTGAAATGTGCTTTTGATAACAATGGGCCTAGGGATTCGGCAGCAGATGAATGAAACATGTGGTGAAAACATGAGTGGCAGAGGATTTATTCCCCAGGAAATTGCAAAGGGAAAGAAAGTACTGTGCAAATTGTTCTAACACACTTTAGTTCTGAAAACTTAGAAAATAGTTTCTGTGGAGCGTAACAACGTTCAATACTGATAATGTCTGAACTGCAAACTGCCAATGTCACCAGTCAGAAGAAGTTCAGTGGTTAGCTGGAAATTAAGCATTTAGTGCCTCGGTTTCCTCATCTTTTTCTGCAAAATAACATGAAGCATCCTGCAATATAGTCATAGACCTGATAATAGTTGATCTTCTCAAGAAGATCCGGAGCGGCACGGTGGCGCAGCGGTAGAATTGCTGCCTTACAGTGCCCGAGACCCGGGTTCCATCCTGACTACGGGTGCTGCCTGTACGGAGTTTGTATGTTCTCCCCGTGACCGTGTGCGTTTCTCCAGGTGTTCCTGTTTTCTCCCACACATCGAAGACGTACAGGTTTGTAGGTTAATTGGATTTTGTAAATGACTGGTCAGCGAGGACTCGGTGGGCCGAAGGGCCAGTTTCCATGCTGTATATCTAGAGTAAAGTGTAAAGTTCTGGAACTTCCAGCTTCAGTATTAGCTGTTACATATGTAAGGCCAGCAGTAAGGGATGTGTTGAATAGTTGCTGCATAAAACGCATTAAAGATGTTGTCAACACTTTCGATCATTTTACTTTTTGCTGAGTGTTCTCTGTTGTTGTATCTTTTTCCTTTTTAAGATTTTTTTTTGCTCTCTTGGGAGGAGCCAATGCTTAAAACAGTCAAATTTAAAAACCGATTAAGATCAAAAATCCATTTCAATCAGCTCACGCAAAGTTCACAGCCTACTGGCTCAATTCCAGAAATGTGAACTGGTAAATATTTATCCTTATTTGGAATTTAATTTTTAGTAATACTAAAGGGACATTAACGCAACATTGGGAAGGATGTGGAAGCTTAGAAGAGGTTGACCAGGATGTTGCCTGTAAGGAGAGGATGGGAATACTTAGATTGATTTCTCTGGAGATTGAAACTGACTTGATAGAAGTTAATAACATTATGAGAAACATAGATATAGTCAGAGTCTTCTTCCCCCAGATGGAAATGCAGTATAATGAGGATAAATGTGAGGTCATCCACTTTGGTGGCAAGAATAAGAAGGCAGATTATTATCTGAATGGTGTCAGATTAGGAAAAGGGGAGGTGCAACGAGACCTGGGTATCCTTGTAGATCAGTCACTGAAAGAAAGCACACAAAATTGCTGGGGAAACTCAGCGGGCATTTTTGTGTACCTTCGATATTCCAGCATCTGCAGTTCCCTTTTGAACACTGAAAGAAAGCATGCAGGTACAGCAGGCAGTGAAGAAAGCAAATGGCATGTTGGCCTTCATAACGAGAGGAATTGACTACAGGAGCAAGGAGGTCGTACTGCAGTTTACAGGACCCTGGTGAGACCACACCTGGAGTATTGTGTGCAGTTTTGGTCTCCTAATTTGAGGAAGGATATTCTTGCTATTGAGGGAGTGCAGCGTTGGTTCACCAAGTTAATTCCCGGGATTGCGGGACTGTCATATGATGAAAGAATGGATCGACTGGGCTTATATTCACTGGAATTTAGGATGAGAGGGGATCTTATAGAAACATATAACATTCTTAAGGGATTGGACACCCTGGATGCAGGAACAGTGTTCCCGATGTTGAGGGAGTCGAGAACCAGGGGCCACAGTTTAAGAATAAGGGATAGGCCATTTTGGACTGAGATGAGGAAAAACCTTTTCACCCAAAAAGTTGTGAATCTGTGGAATTCTTTGCCACATGAGGCAATGGAGGCCAATTCACTGGATGTATTCAAGAGAGAGTTAGATATAGCTCTTTGGGCTAATGGAATCAAGGGACATGGGGAGAAAGTATGAAAGGGGTAGATTTTGGATGATCAGCCATGGTCATATTGAATGACAGTGCTGGCTTGCTCCTGCACCTATATTCTATGTTTCCAAAAGAGCACCGGTTCAAAATGAGAGGAAGAAAGTATAAAGGAGATGGGTGAGGCAAGTTTTTCTACACTGAGAGTGGGGGATACCTGTGACGAGCTGCCAGGGATAATAATAATAATAATAATAATAATATCTTTTATTGTCATTTAGTATGCAGCTTCCCACCGATGTCAAAAACAATAAAATAAATAAATAAACTGTGCGACGTGACCATTCGAGGGAGACAGTCCAGGGGGGATGGGGGGCACTCAGCAGTGCCGGTTCAGAGCCGCTAGAGCTCTGGGAATGAAGCTGTTTCTGAGTCTGGAGGTTCGGGTGTAGAAGGCCTTGTAACGTCTGCCGGAGGGAAGTAGTTCAAACAGTCCATTACAAGGGTGTGAGGAGTCTTTATGGATGCTGACGGCCTTCCTGAGGCACCGTGTGTGGTAGATGCCCTCCAAGGCTGGTAGCTGTGTCCCAATAAGCCTCTGCGCTCTGTGGACGACGCGCTGAAGAGCTCTCCTCTCCGCCTCCGTGCAGCTGAGATACCACACAGAGATGCCATACGTTAATATGCTCTCTGTGGTGCAGCGGTAGAAGGTTGTCAGCAGCTGTTGGGGCAGACCAGTCTTTTTTAATGTCCTCAGGAAGAACAGTCGTTGCTGTGCCTTCTTGACCAGCGCAGCGGTGTTGGTGGACCATGTGAGGTCCTCTGAAATGTGAGTGCCCAGAAACTTAAAGCTGGACACTCTCTCCACACTTTCCCCGTAAATGGAGATTGGGGCGTATTCTCCATTATGGGACCTCCTGAAGTCAATAATCAGCTCCTTGGTCTTGGAGGTGTTTAGTGACAAGTTGTTACGTGCGCACCAGTCCGCCAGGTTCTGCACATCCGCTCTGTATTTTGTTTCATCACCGTTGGTGATCAGCCCAATCACTGTTGTGTCGTCTGCAAACTTCACGATGGTGTTGGTGTCGAATGCAGGAACACAGTCGTGAGTGAAGAGGGAGTAGAGCATGGGGCTTAGTACACAGCCCTGTGGTGTGCCGTTGCTCAGGGTGATAGTGGGGGACAGGTGCGGGCATTTAGGAGATATTTGGACAATCATATAAACATAGAAAATCGGTGCAGGAGGAGGCCATTCGGCCCTTCGAGCCAGCACCGCCATTCATTGTGATCATGGCTGATCGTCCCCTATCAATAACCCGTGCCTGCCTTCTCCCCATACCCCTTGACTCCACTAGCCCCTAAAGCTCTATCTAACTCTCTCTTAAATCCATCCAGTGACTTAGCCTCCACTGCCCCCTGTGGCAGGGAATTCCACAAATTCACAACTCTCTGGGTGAAAAAGTTTTTTCTCACCTCAGTCTTAAATGACCTCCCCTTTATTCTAAGACTGTGGCCCCTGGCTCTGGACTCGCCCCACATTGGGAACATTTTTCCTGCATCTAGCTAACAGGCAGCAAATAAAAGGATATGGAAGATGTGTGGGCAGATTTAATCAACATGGTAGGTGCAGACATTGTGGGCTGAAGAGCCTGTTCCTGTGCTACATTGTTATATGTTTCTATCTATTTAAACATAAATGCAAACCAGATGGGATATTATCTCAGTCAGATAAGCTTGCTGACTATATTTCTATGAGTGACTGAGATCACTTTAATGTACATAACTTACAGTATGTAACTACATATTTCAGATATTGCCCTGCTCTAAGCAACATTTTTACTGGAGTTTGTGTTTTTTTCTGCTTTAAAAAAGGAATCTGAGGAAACGGAATATGTTATTTTATAATAGGTGTGTTCGTGCCACACTTGCAGTTCATTGAGTGATGTTGTTGTCAGCGTGTATTGTTCTGGTAGATATTAAAATGCATCAACTGCAGGTGATGCTGTTGACAGCTGAAAGTTAACAAAGAAAACTCAACCTCCTGAATCTTTGCACAAATGTTAAATGATCAACATAGTGCGTGCTGCCTGGCCACATGTTATCAAACCGTCATGGAAGGACATGGCTGCTATTTCAGCAGACGAAGCCAGCTTCGTACATAGTGTGTCCTTTCACGTTTTGTTTAGTTTGGAAATACATCGCGGAAACAGGCCCTTCGTCCCACCGAGTCTGTGCCGACAAGCGATCCCCGCACATTAACACTGTCCTACACACACTAGGGAGAATTTACACTTATACCAAGCCAATTAACCTGCAAACCTGTACATCTTTGGAGTGTGGGAGGAAACCGAAGATGTTGGAGAAAACCAACTGCGTGCAGACATAGTCAGGATGGAAGCCGGGTTCTGCCGCTGTAAGGCAGCAACTCTACCACGCAGTGCTGCCCAGAGCCACTGTTTAGGTCGGTAATGACGCACCAGATGACATGCGGACATTTGTAACTCTTGAACAATTGTTTAAACCATGGAATGGTAAAAGCTAAATCCTGTTTGTGATCAGTATGTAAAAAGCGAAAGGCTGGCCAGCCAGGCTGTGGTGGAGAATTGCCACCTTGATGCCTGGCTGTGATCTCAGCACCCTGGTCAACACAGCCTGAGTGAGGTAGGCTGCTGGATTCACATCCCAACTCAACAGCACATGTCGAAAACACAACTCTGTCCAGTTCTACTTCTGTTTGAATGTTGATGTGATGCCTAATTGGAGACATATTTTCAAAGTAAGATTTAGCGAGAATTATGTGATTGAGGTTTTAATTACAATTTGAAACAAGTGTGACAAATCATGCCTTGGCAGACACAGGCTGAGCTGGCAGTATCTTTAGCAGAATTGTTGAGGAACTTGCAGCGTGCATTACAGTGGAGTGCAGCCGTGCACCGCAGGAGTGTAACATTGGACTGCAGCTGGAGACGTGCAGTGTGATCGCAGGAGTGTAACACTGGACTGCAGCTGGAGACGTGCAGTGTGATCGCAGGAGTGTAACACTGGACTGCAGCTGGAGACGTGCAGTGTGATCGCAGGAGTGTAACACTGGACTGCAGCTGGAGACGTGCAGTGTGATCGCAGGAGTGTAACACTGGACTGCAGCTGGAGACGTGCAGTGTGATCGCAGGAGTGTAACACTGGACTGCAGCTGGAGACGTGCAGTGTGATCGCAGGAGTGTAACACTGGACTGCAGCTGGAGACGTGCAGTGTGATCGCTGGAGTGTAACACTGGACTGCAGCTGGAGACGTGCAGTGTGATCGCAGGAGTGTAACACTGGACTGTAGCTGCAGACGTGCAGTGTGACCGCAGGAGTGTAACACTGGACTGCAGCTGTAGATGTGCAGTGTGATCGCAGGAGTGTAACACTGGACTGCAGATGTAGATGTGCAGTGTGACCGCAGGAGTGTAACACTGGACTGCAGTTGAGCAATTGTAGTGAGATCGCTCTGTACTGCGGACTCCAGTTGGGAAATTGCTCGTCAAGATCGGTCGACTAGTTTGGGACTTTTTTGTTCATGAAGGAACAAAATGCTTTGGACACTTCTGGTACTTGATACCTAAACATTTGTTCTTCTCTGTTTCTATACATGATGCTGTTTTCCCCACGGTGTATCTGCAGCATTTTCTGTTTTATTTCAGTCATCCAGTGTCTGGAGTCTTTTATTTTTGCATCACTAAATTCTTCACTTTAACATGCCCAGTTGAAGCACTAATTCCCAATCTCTGTTAATAATTTCACATCTAAAAGACAATTTATTCTGATCCAAGAATGTCGTCAAAACCCATGAAACAAAATGAAGAGCAAAGTGCTTCAATTAAATTTTATATCAGCTGTACACTGGGAGCAACTGTTAATGGGTAAGTCCACATCTGACAGGTGGGAGTTGTTGAAAGGCTCGTTGATCCATGTTCACAACCAGTATGGAAGGAGGAGGGAGTAAAGGACCTTAGCTGATCAAAGATGTTGTAAATTTGTTCAAAAAGAAAAAGGAAGTGCATGCAAGGTTTTCGAGGGTGGAGCCTTTGAGGAATATACAGGTCAAGAATATTCAGACAGGGCCTTTGAAGAATATACAGAACTCAAGCAGGCGATTAGAAGGGCCAAAGGGGGCCACAAATGGCTTTGGCGAGTCGGATTAAAGAAAATCCTGAAGCCTTTTATACATATTAAAAACAAGAAGACAACAAGAGAGAAGGGAGGACCACTCAAGGATAAAGGAAGGAATTTGTGCTTGGAGTCTAGGGATGTAGGTGAGGTACTAACCTATTACTTTTCATCTGTTTTAACCAAGGAGAAGGACGTGGAGGACAGTGAGGTCAGTGTGGAGAACACTAACATGCAAGGGCACTTTGAGATCAAGCAGGAGGTGGTGTTGGCTTCATGAAGGTAGATAAATCCCCTGGACCTGATGGCATCTATCCCAGGTTATCGAGAGAGCCGTGAGATTAGATTGCAGGAGCCTTGATGAAGATCTTTGTGTCTTCTCTAGCCTCAGGCAAGGTCACAGAGGACTGGAGAGTAGCTAATGTTGTTCCTTTATTTAAGAAAGGAAGTGGGGAGAATCCAGGGAATTATAGAGGGGAGAAAATCTTTCTGGACTTTGACACCTGCATCCAGAACAGCCCCCCCCCCCCCCCCCCCCCCCCCCTTACTGCCTCGCCGGTGCTGTCCGGGCCGGTCTGGCTTTCGTGTGGTGTGGGAGGAATTCCAAACCTGCACCGTCTCGACATCTTCTGTGGCAAAAATCCAAGATGGCAGCACACGTCTCCTCCTGTCTCTAACTGTGTCTGTTTGTTTTACAAATATGATTTCAGGGAATGTTCAACCTAACCCAGGCCCAGGCTCTGCTGAGTCTGCTGTTAATTTTAACACCCCTGCTGAATTTGAATCTGACTGTGACTCTATTTATATGTTCTCTGTTGTTTTTTTTTAAAATTATTGTCTGTAACTGTGGAACTGTGCTGCTGCCTGTCTTGGCCAGGACTCTCTTGTAAAAGAGATTTTTAATCTCAATGAGACTTATCCTGGTTAAATAAAGGTTAAATAAAATAAAAATAAAATAGACAGTTAAGTCTCACATGAGCAGTAGGGAAACATTTGGAGAGGATTCTTTGGGATAGGATTTACTCCCAATTGGAAGAGAATGTGTTAATTAGGGCCAGTCACCCCGTGGCTTTGTACACGGCAGGTTGTGTTTTACTAACTTGATCGAGTTTTTTGAGGTGACAAAGGTGATCGATGAGGGTAGGGAGGTGGGTGCTGTCTACATGGATTTCAGTATGGTCCCCCAGGGTAGGCTGATCCAGAAGATCAAGATGGTGAGGTGATCATATGGATTCAGAACTGGCTTACTGATAGAAGACAGAGGGTTGCGGTGAAAGGTCAATATTCAGGCTGGAGGTCAGTGACCAGTGGAGTTCCACAGGGATCTGTGCTGTTTGTGATCTATAATGACTTTGATGTAAACATAGACAGGTTATTTAGTAAGTTTGCAGATGGCACCAAGATTGCTAGGTCTGTGACGAAGGCTGCTAAAGTATACAGCAGGATATAGATCAGCTACACAAATAGCTAGAGAAATGGCAGATGGAGTTTAATCCAAGCAATTGTGAGGATTTGCACTTTGGGAGGTCAAACGCAAGGGGAAAATAACCAATTAATGGCAAGACCCTTAAAAGCAATGATGTACAGACTGATCTTGAGTCCATAACTCTCTAAAAGTGACAACACACGTAGATACCCTGGTAAAGAAGGCATGTGGTATGTTTGTTTTCATAGATTGGGCCATTGAGTATAAGAGTCAGGAAGTCATGAGGATTTTGGTTAGGCTGCATTTGGTGTACTGTGTGCAGTTCTGCAAGATGGTAAGAGGGGCAAAGAGTGCCTGGAACCTGTTGCTGGGGTGGGGGGAGTGGTTGAAACATACGCTAGTAGCATTTTCGAGACTTTAGGATTGGCACATGGATATGGAGGGATATGGGTTATTTGCAAGCAGATAAGAGTTCAGATTCAGATTCAGATTCAATTTCAATTGTCATTGTCAGTGTACAGTACAGAGACAACGAAATGCATTTAGCATCTCCCTGGAAGAGCGACATAGCAAATGATTTGAATAAATAATAATAAGTGTCCGGGGGTGGGGGGGGGGGGGGGGGGCTGATTGGCAGTCACCGAGGTACGTTGTTGAGTAGAGTGACAGCCGCCGGGAAGAAGCTGTTCCTGGACCTGCTGGTTCGGCAACGGAGAGACCTGTAGCGCCTCCCGGATGGTAGGAGGGTAAACAGTCCATGGTTGGGGTGAGAGCAGTCCTTGGCGATGCTGAGCGCCCTCCGCAGACAACGCTTGCTTTGGACAGACTCAATGGAGGGGAGCGAGGAACCGGTGATGCGTTGGGCAATTTTCACCACCCTCTGCAATGCCTTCCGGTCGGAGACAGAGCAGTTGCCATACCATACTGTGATACAGTTGGTAAGGATGCTCTCGATGGTGCAGCGGTAGAAGTTCACCAGGATCTGAGGAGACAGATGGACCTTCTTCAGTCTCCTCAGGAAGAAGAGACGCTGGTGAGCCTTCTTGATCAGAGTTGAGGTTTTGTGGGTCCAAGAGAGGTCATCGGAGATGTTGACTCCCAGGAACCTGAAGCTAGAAACACGTTCCACCTCCGTCCCGTTAATGTGGATGGGGGTTTGCGTGCCGCCCCTGGACTTCCTGAAGTCTACAATGAGCTCCTTGGTCTTCTTGGAGTTAAGGGCCAGGTTGTTGTCAGCGCACCATGCTGCTAAGTGCTGGACCTCCTCCCTGTAGGCCGACTCATCGTTGTTGCTGATGAGGCCAATCACCGTTGTATCATCTGCATACTTGATGATGGTGTTAGTACCATGTACAGGTGTGCAGTCATAGGTGAAGAAGGAGTAGAGGAGGGGGCTCAGCACACAGCCCTGTGGAACGCCGGTGTTCAGGGTGAGGGTTGAAGAGGTGTGCTTGTCTAACCTAACAGACTGGGGCCTGTTGGTTAGAAAGTCCAGTATCCAGTTGCAGAGGGAGGGGTCGATGCCCAGGTTACCGAGTTTGGTGATCAGTTTTGATGTTATAATGGTATTGAATGCTGAGCTGTAATCGATGAACAGCATTCTTACGTAAGTGTCTCTGTTGTCGAGGTGGGAGAGGGCGGAGTGAAGTGCCGTTGAGATGGCATCCTCCGTACTCCTGTTCTTGCGGTAGGCAAACTGATAGGGATCCAGTGTGGGGGGTAGGCAGCTTTTGAGGTGTGCCAGGACCAGCCTCTCGAAGCACTTGGTGATGATGGGGGTAAGTGCAACTGGGCGGAAGTCGTTGAGGCTTGCCGCAGTGGAGTGTTTTGGCACTGGCACGATGGAGGTGGTTTTAAGGCACGTGGGGACAACTGCTTGGGCAAGTGACAGGTTGAAGATGTCAGTCCAGACGTCTGTCAGCTGCGCAGCGCAGGCCCTGAGCACGCGCCCGGGGATGCCGTCAGGGCCAGCAGCTTTACGTGCATTAGTCCTACTCAGTGCCACGTATACGTCGTAGGGGGTGAGTGTGAGGGGTTGGTGATTGGCAGGGAGCACAGCCTTGATGGCTGTCTCTAGATTGTCCCTGTCGAAGCGGCCATAGAAGTGATTAAGCTCCTCAAGGAAGGAGGCGTCGCTGGATGTGGGGGTGGTGTTGGAGGGTCTGTAGTCCGTGATGGCCTGGATGCCTTGCCACATGCGTCGGGGGTCGGAGTTGTTGTTGAAGTGCTCCTCAATCCTGAGCTTATGGCAGTGCTTGGCCTTCTTGATGCCAAGTGCTTGGCCTTCTTGAGTTGGTCTTGGCATCATGTTTGGCACAGACATTATGGGCCGAAGGGCCTGTTCTTACACATAGAAAATAGGTGCAGGAAGAGGCCATTCGGCCCTTCGAGCCAGCACCGCCATTCATTGTGGTCATGGCTAATCGTCCCCAATCAATAACCCGTGCCTGCCTTCTCCCCATATCCCTTGATTCCACTAGCCCCTAGAGCTCTATCTAACTCTCTCTTAAATCCATCCAGTGATTTGGCCTCCACTGCCATCTGTGGCAGGGAATTCCACAAATTCACAACTCTCTGGGTGAAAAAGTTTTTTCTCACCTCAGTCTTAAATGGCCTCCCCTTTATTCTAAGACTGTGGCCCCTGGTTCTGGACTCGCCCAACATTGGGAACATTTTTCCTGCTTCTAGCTTGTCCAGTCCTTTTATAATTATATGTTTCTATAAGATCCCCCTCATCCTTCTAAACTCCAGTGAATACAAGCCTAGTCTTTTCAATCTTTCCTCATATGACAGTCCTGCCATCCCTGGGATCGATCTCGTGAACCTACGCTGCACTGCCTCAATCACAAGGATGGCCTTCCTCAAATTAGGAGACCAAAACGGTACACAATACTCCAGATGTGGTCTTACCAGAGCCCAATACAACTGCAGAAGAACCTCTTTACTCCTATACTGAAATCCTCTTGTTATGAAGGCCAACATTCCATTAGTTTTCTTCACTGCCTGTTGTACCTGTAAGCCAACTTTCAGTGACCGGTGTACAAGGATGCCCAGGTCTCTCTGTACCTCCCCCTTACCTAACCTAACCCCATTGAGATAATAATCTGCCCCCTTGTTTTTGCTGCCAAAAGTGGATAACCTCACATTTATCTATATTATACTGCATCTGCCATGCATCTGCCCACTCACTCAACCTGTCCAGGTCACCCTGCAACCTCCTAACATCCTCTTCACAGTTCACACTGCCACCCAGCGTTGTGTCATCCGCAAACTTGCTAGTGTTGCTCCTAATTCCCTCTTCCAAATCATTAATATATATGGTAAACAGTTGCGGCCCCAACACCGAGCCTTGCGGCACTCCACTCGCCACTGCCTGCCATTCTGAAATAGGTGCCCCTGTACCACAAATTTCAGGAACCCCATCTTTTTGCCCTGGCACCATTTTAAAACAGGCAGCGTGTGGAGAATCATTATTTAGAAATTGATATCCTTGAAGATGTTTACAGTGCCCATGGCACAAGTGATATTCCAAATGACAAAATAAAAATTCAGATTCAATTTAGTTTAACGATATGTTATTTAAAACACAATTTTAATATAACCTGCATAATTGAAAGTGATCAAGTGCTTATTAAACTGTGGGCAGTTTTGATCAGATGTTATGGTTTCAGCACATCATCTGCTCTTATTGGTAAATAATAGGCACAGAAACCCCACCAACTCGTTACAAACCATGTCTGTGAAGTAACTGAAGAAGGGTTTTGGCCCGAAACGTTGCCTATTTCCTTCGCTCCATAGATGCTGCTGTACCCGCTGAGTTTCTCCAGCCTTTTGTGTACCTTCTGTGAAGTAACTTATTGCCAGTTACCAGGGTTTGATTCTGGACGCCAGTCCAGGTTTATTTATTTACCACGCTGCAGACAAGGATACCTTTGGTGTAATGGGACAGACGTCAATGGAGGTTCTGTAAGATTAGATGATTCCATCGACATTACATTCAAAAGTTTACTGCAGAGATTGACCCATTTGAGCTCCTGCTCGTACTTTGCTGAGGAAGCATAGTTTAGGAAGGGTTTTAATGTAGCATTATCTTTATTTTGGGGGAACTAACACTCCCATATTCCCTTGTCTAACCATGTTTATACAATATACAATGGTAAATAAAATCACACCTTCCTTAACCCCAACTCTGACAAAAATCCTAGTTTGATTTTAAGAGATTTCGATATAAAATTGCTGAATGTTTCTTTTTGCATAATTGGTAAAATGTAGCTTTGTGTCTAAGTAGGCTGATTGTTTTCTGTGCCCACGAACAGGCCAACGTCTGTTTGGAGAGACCATCCTTGGCCTGACACAAGGTTCCGTGTCTGACCTCCTGGCACGGCCCAAGCCCTGGCACAAGCTGAGCCTGAAGGGAAGGGAGCCTTTTGTCCGCATGCAGCTCTGGCTCAATGACACAAGCAATGTTGAGAAGCTAATGGACATGAAGAGAATGGAAAAGAAAGGTAAATGAATCAACGTCTTCACATAAGTCTGAGCTTTAGTGGATGGGTCCTTTGTTAAAATATTAAGTTGCAGACTGTTGAATATGCATTTTTCGATTTGCAATTCATGACATTTTCAATTTTCTTAGTGGAAATATCTGTAAATTTGTATCTTGTTTCCTTTGGCTTTTATCTTCAAATGCAGCAAAACTAAAATATTATGGAGCCAAATTGTAATATCTGTGACTCGGGGAAAGAGTGCACATGGTTACTACAGTTATACACTGCTGCCCACTTCTTGCACATCACTTGGGACTTCCACAGTTACACAACGCTACATAGTACAGGGATAGCAGAGCAGAAAGGAGTTGGTGCATCAGCAGTGGTCCCTTACTTAACCATCCAGATCTTAAATACGGAAACTAACTTTATTGCTCTTTTTTTTAATTTGAGGTTTCCCCACAGATTATAAATTTATATATTTCAGTACAAGGATAAAGTTTATCAGAGCCCGTAGCAGAGAAACAGGCACTTTGGCCCACTCTGTTCATGTTGATCATCAAGTGCCCGGCTATATATTTCTCAAAAGACATGTTGGTCTCGTCATTGAATTTGTTTACAGGTGACTTTGTGCCAATTGTATGTCCTCTGTGTCAAACAGAGGCGTTTCTTTGTAGGGAATATTAAAGGTGACTTTACAGCACGGGTTGAAATTGAGACACACTTGGACTGCTGCTTGTTGCAATAGGTGCGTCTCAATCCCATCCATCCTCCATCTTCATAGATTCATCGCACTTATTCAGAGTATTACTAAACTAACTTTTAGGTAAAGCGTTTGGGATGAAAGAAGGATTAGTAATCAGTGTGCATTTGATGTCGGGGGATGGCTGCAGATTTTCTTTCGTAGTTGTGATAAGGCTTTCTATTGAGGAGAAATCTGTTTCAGATTGAAGGTGAGAAGTGATGGAGTGCCATCTCCTGGATTGACTCTGCTAACCATGTACTCAGTTTACAAAGTGGCCCCTCGTAAAGGATTCTCACAATCCTTTGTCTGAAGAAAGGTCTCGACCCAAAACGTCACCTATTCCTTTTCTCCAGAGATGCTGCCTGACCTACTGAGTTACTCCAGCATTCTGTGTCTGTCTTTGGTTTAAACCAGCATCTGCAGTTCCTTTCCACACCCTTTGTAAATATTGTATAATCTGATTGCTGGGGTGGAAAGTAGAAAGGAGCAGACTTTACCATGAGTGGATGTGCACAAATATAGTGTGAGGAATTAAATGTTATTTTTATTTTTATAAAATACTCAAACGTTGTATTTTGAGTCATACGTGTGGTGTTTGTGCCAGAAACTCAGCCCTTTGTGATATTGCCTTCTTCAATCTGTGCAGTTCCTGTAGTTATGCTCCCAATGTGCTGTTGCACCTGCAATGATGAAGGATTAATAACATATTTTCAAGCCAGGGTAGTATATGGACTTCAGTCCTGACCCTAAATGTCACGTGTCCACTCCTCCACAGATGCTGCCTGAGCCACTGAGCTCCTCCTTTGTGTTTAGCTCAGGATTGCAGCATCTGCAGTTTCTTGTGTCTCCAGTGTATGGTTAGACCGGGTAATTGGAGATGCCATACTTGTGCGAGATGTCATTGTCTTTCTACACATTGCAAGTTTGAGATGTGCTGCTGAGAATGTGTTCTCTGCTCGTTATTATACTGTATGGTATTTTGATTGTGGTCCAAATGTTTCTCCTCTCATGCCAAATCTTGACATAAAACTAAACAAATTCAGCCATCTGTGGATTGGCTCCAGAAACACAACTAGAAGAATGACTGCTGAGATTAAAACTTGTCAGGGAGTCTGATGGCCCTAACTAGCTCAATGTGTATTCGGTTCCAATCCATGTTGTCAATGCTTAATGACACCAGTGATGGTCAACAAAACGTTGTCAGTGTCACTACACCCTGAAGCATGTACTTTCCTCATCTTCCCTAGTTGTGCTGGCATATTGACTGGATTGTTCTGTTTAGTTGCAAAGGGTTTAAACACTTGAGCCTTGTGGCAGATCGCAGGCTACTGACATGTGTTGAAGGTGAGAGTGGCAAAGTGTGAAGGAAATGTACAGCAGGATTTTTCACACAGAGGGTGATGAGTGCCCAGAACGCTCTCTTATCGGGGGTGATGCCAGAGGCAGTTATGACAACGGCATTAAAGACACTTAGATATACAAAGAATGGAGGGATATGGATTAATGCAGGCAAATAAAAGTTGCCATCATGTTTGGCACAGACATTGTGGGCAGAAGGGCCTCTTCCTGTGCTGTACTGTCCTATGTTCAACATGCAGTTTAACAATGTTTCAAAGAAACATAGTGGGAATTGGGATGTTCTCCTATGACTGAGTTGGAAGCAGAAATATCCTATTATCAAAATATTTTAATTATTATTTTATTATATTATTTTTAATATAATTATTATGTTCTATTATTCGGTAGAGATGCGTCCTTGCAGCGCCAGGGACCCGTGTTCGATCCTGACCTCAGGTTCTGTCTGTGTGAAGTTTGCAAGTTCTCCTTGCGACCGCATGGGATTTTCCACGGGTGCTCCAGTTTCCTCCCACATCCCAAAGACAGGTTTGTGAGTTAAGTGGCCCTCTGTAAATTGCCTCCAGTGTGTATGGAGTGGGAAAGTGGGATTACAGAAGTAATGTGAATGGGCGATTTATGGTCGGCATGGGCCGAAGGGCCTGTTTTCATGCTGCATCATTAAATTAAAATCTAAACTAAACTGTTTCTCAGTAATTGAATTTTGAAATAATTGTTCTGAGTGAGATTAGCTACATATGTCAAGTTATTTTGTCATGGGGAGGTGTTCAGAATTATGGCTCCTCAATCTATTTAACTACCGGATTCAACTGTAATGTAATACTTCCAAGGGTTTTTTCAGCAAGAATACAGGGACTTTCTGGGTTATGGAAACCCTGACTTACTGAAATCTGACTTTGCTAAATCTTCTATAAATGGTTGAAACAGTTTTCAAGGTAGGAAAGTTAGTACCTGTAATGCAAACATCTTCAAGACTTATAGAATAAAAGTGGCAGCTAGATAATTCATAAGCCAACCAATCTTCAAAAAACAGTTCATAAAATTGCAATCTCTCCACCTTAATGAGGTAGATGCCATTGTGTTTAAGAATGCAGACTGCCAGTTCACAACAGGAGGCCATTTAAGAGATTTGGTTTGGGGATCTTGTCTTTTGATATTTGTAAATACTTATTATACAATCTAACATCAGTTGATGGATGAAACTAGCCAGTCAATGAGGGATATTCTGATTCTGTACCATTCTCACAACACAGGGGAAGACAATAAATAAATGCTCATGTTAATGAGCCCTTGTTGAAATTGTTTTGTTCCTGAAATCAGTTTAGTTTAGTTTAGTTTAGTTTAGAGATACAGCGCAGAAACAGGCCCTTCAGCCCACCAAGTCCGCGTCGCCCAGCGATCCCCGCATATTAACACTATCCTACACACACTAGGGACAATTTTTACATTTACCAAGCCAATTTTACCTACATACCTGTACATATTTGGAGTGTGGGAGGAAACCGAAGATCTCGGAGAAAACCCAAGCGGTCACGGGGAGAACGTACAAACTCCGTGCAGACAACACCTGGGTCCCCGGCGCTGCAAGCGCTGTCAGCAACTCTGCGCCACCGTGCCACTGTACCTTGTTTATAAACAGTTATATAATCCAGGGGGTTGTCTGTACTTGAGGTTTAAGTTTGCATAAATTATGTGATCTGCAAATAACTTCCATCTACGAAGGCGTCAATTGTGTATCCATTGCAACAATGTCTTGTTGATTAACGGATAGATTGGATTGAAAGATACAGCATGAAAACAGGATCTTCGGCCCACTGATTCTACACTGACTATCAATCATCTCTTCACACCAGTTCTATGTTAACCTACTTTCTCATCCACGTTCTGCACACGAGAGGCAGTTCACAGACAATTAATTTACAGACCCGCATGTCTTTGAGTTGTGGGAGGAAACCAGAGCATTCAGAGGAAACCAACCTAGTCACAGGGATAGTGTGCAAACTCGACACAGACAACCCCCAAGATTAGGATCGAACCCGGATCTCTGGTGCCCTCTGGAGAATTTGGAAGGGAGTTGAACAATGTAAATTTGGTTGGGAATGAACTGTGTTGAACACGGTAACTTTGGCTGGGAGGTGGATGTGTAAAGCACCGTGAATTTGGCTGGGAGTTGATTGTGTTAAACGTGTGAATTTGGGCGCGAGGTGACTGTATCGAACACAGTGAAAGTAGCCAGAATTTGCCTCGAACATGGTGAATTTGGCCAGACGTTGACCATGTAAACACGGTGAATTTGACCTAAAATTGACTCTGTTAAAGGATGAATTTGGACATAAATTGACAATGTTTAAAAACAGTGGATTTGTCCGGAAGTTGAATGTGTTAAACAGAGTGAATGTTCCCGGAATGTGACTGCATGGGTTTTCTCCCGGAGGTTCAGGTTTCCACCCACATCCCAAAGATGCACCAGTTAATAGGATATTTAACCTCTAAGTTGGCCCTAGTTGGTAGGGAATAGATGTGAAAGTGGGACAACATAGAACTAGTGTGAACAGGTGATTGGTGTTCAGCATGTCAGTGGGCCGAAGGGCCTGTTTCCCTGCTGTATCTTTCAGTCAATCTCAACTTGTGACGTACACAGTGAATTTGGCCGGGAAATGTTGGAACAAGGAACTGCAGATGCTTGGTTTCAAAAGGAGATACAGTGTGCTGGAGTAATTCAGCGGGTCAGGCAGCATCTCAGGAGAACATGGATATGGTGATGTTTCGGGTTGGGAAACCTCTTCAGTGTAATACTGGGAGATGACTATGTTAAACATCGGGAATTTGCTGGACATTGACTATGTTAAACAGTGTGAATATGGCTGGGAGTTGACTGTGTTGAACACAATAAATCTGCCTGGTAGGCAAACAACTGCAAAACCCATGTTCAATGTAGTATTTAGAGATACAGCATGGAAACAGGCCTTTAACCAGCCGAGTCCACGTCAACTACACAGGGTCTATGTTATCCCACTTTCACATCCACTCCCTACACACTTGGGACAATTTACAGCAGACAGTTAACTTACAAACTCACACATCTTTGGGATGTGGGAGGAAACCAGATCACCCGGAGGAAACCACAGGGATAACGTACAAACTCCACACAGACAGCGCCCGAGGTCAGGATTGAACTTGTGTCTGACATTGTGAGGCAGCAACACTACTGCCTGCTGCCGCCCGAGTTGTGTCAGGTGGTCACTGGTCGCAGACTGAGCCTGTGTGTCGCAGACTCCAGCTCCTACCCTGAGTTTCACAGTGGGGTTGAAGCAAGTGGTTTATTATATTTCACTGCCATGTATTCATATCGTGATCATTTCAGTTTGCTCAAGGATATGTGTAACCATTACAAGCTTTACCATATCACAGTAATGATGGATCAGTTAAATAACTGGGGTAGTCCACGAGAAATCCGAGTTCATGTCACTCCACAGTAGCTAGGTAATTTATATTCTATATCAAATCTGGAATTGCCCATCTCCAGCCCAGTCTGGCACTGACTACCTGATCTGTATATGCAGTTCCCATAGCAGTCTCAGCCATTGCTGCGGTATCCACAGAACCGCAGAATGACGGCACGGTGGCACAGCGGTAGAGTTGCTGCCTCACAGCGTCAGAGACCCGGGTTCAATCCTGACTATGGGTGCCGTCTGTACGGTTTATATGTTCTCCCTTGACCGCGTGGGTCTTCACCGGAAGCTCCAGTTTCCTCCCACACTCTAAAGATGTACAGGTCAATTGGCTTGATAAAATAGTTTTTTGTCCCTAGTGTGTGATAGTGTTAGTGTGCAGGGATCGCTGGTCGTAGTGGACTTGGTGGGCCGAAGGGCCTGTTTCTACGCTGTATCTCTAAACTAAACTAAAAACTAAACCTCATTGGAAAGTGAGCAGTGTCACTCGCCAGGGGTCAGTGTCAGGGACATTCATATTCTTCAATGACGCACGCCATGATTTCTGAATTCATAGATGAGACAAGATTTGGCAATGTTGTGATCTGTGATGAGGATAGTGATGGATTGTAGCAGGCTGGTAGAATGGGCAGATATGTGACAGATAACGTTTAATGCAGAGCAACGTCAGGTGATGCAATTTAGTAGCAACAGAGGCAACTTAGAATAACCTCCTGGCCTGAGGCCATCTGTTGCCGGCCCGGATTTATCCTACTCTTGGTTCCTTTCCAGTCTCCCCCCAACCTAAAATCCCTCTGAAAAAGCATCTGGACACAAAATCACCTTGTCCATGTTCTCCAGAGATGCTGCCTGAACCGTTGAGTTACTCCAGCATTTGTGTCTATCCTTGGCTGGAACTGAGGGACAGGGGGCTGTGGATGCAAAAGTCTTCGAAAGTAGCAGCGCAGGTCATAGAAACATAGATACATAGAAAATATGTTAATGTGTCAATATAACTCTCAACCTGACATGTCACCTATTCCTTTTCTCCAGAGATGCTGCCTGGCCCGCAGAGTTGCCCCAGTGTTTTGTGTCTATCTTTTTCCATTGGCTGCTTTGCTTTCATCTCTTGTCATTGTATCTCTCCTCTTATTTCCACGCCTTTGTGAATTCACACTAAAGGACGTTTTGAAGTTTAACGTTTCAGCATGGTGAATGAATGGCCAGTGTAACCAAGGTATCTACAATCCCCCAAATAAAGCAGAATCACTCTTAGTGTAACTTGCCTCTGGTAACTATTTAATTATGATCTCACACGGGTAGGTCCACTCAAGGAGGGGATTTATGCATGGAGGGAGTGGGTGAGATCCTTCATGTGTACTCTGCATCCGTCTTCAAAGAGAAAGTCATTTATAATAAGAGTCTGTTGATATTCCAGTGCGTGAATGGTGTCCTTCCATTAGTCTATGGAACTGATGCACCACAATGCTAAGAACTATATTCTGCACTCTGTATCTTTACCTGTGCTCTATCTATTGTACTTGACTTTGACGATTGTATTTATATACAGTTTACCTGATTGGATTGGATAGCATGCAAAACAATGCGCTTCCTTCACAGTATCTTGGTACATGTGACATGATTGGCATATCTTGAACTGCAAGGGAATCGAGGGTGTGGGTATATGTGTTGAAGTTTCGTTTAGTTTACTTTAGAGATACAGAGCGGAAACAAGCCCTTCAACCCACTGAGTGCGCGCGATCCCTGTACGCCAACATTATCCTACGCACTAGGGACAATTTACTTTTTTTGACCAAATCCAAATTAACCTGCGCACCTGTACGTCTTTGGAATGTGTGAGGATAACGGAGCGGCAAGGGAGAACCCAAACGGTCACAGGGAGAACGTACAAAACCTGTACGTACTGACAGCACCCGTAGTCAGGATTGAAGCCAGGTGTCTGGCACTGTAGGAAGCAACTCTTCCGCTGCGTCTCCGCGCTGCCCCGATGTGGGTGTCCTGTGCATGGCATGTAATTGGGAAAGCTCACCAGGTCACTTTGTTTTGATCGGGGTAAATAATGCCAAAGTTGAAAGGTTGAGCTTCAGTTACAGCCAATTAATCTACAAACCTGTACGTCTTTGGAATGTGGGGGGAAACGGAGCTCCTGGAAAAAACTCACCCAGGTTTTCTCCAGGAAGGAAGCAATTTCACTGGCTCTCCACTCCGCATTGGACCACTTGGGCAATAAAAACACTTACGTCAGGCTGGTGTTTATCGGCTACAGCTCAACGTTTAATACCATCATCCTTTCCAAGCTGGTTACCAAGCTCATGGAACTGGGCCTCTGCACGTCCCTCTGCAATTGGATCCTCGACTTCCTCATCCACAGACCACAGTCTGTTCGAATTGGCGGAAACACTTCATCCTCAGTAACAATTAGTACGGGAGCACCTCAAGGCTGTGCGCTCAGCCCCCTGCTTTACTCACTCTATACCCATGACTGCGTAGCCGGACATAATGCCAACTCCATCATCAAGTTCACCGACGACACCACTGTTGTTGGACAAGTCAGAGTATAGAAGTGAGATCGACCGACTGACCAAATGGTGCCAGCACAACAACCTGGCTCTCAACATCAGTAAGACCAAGGAACTGATTGTGGACTTTGATAGGGGAAGGATGAGGACCCACAATACTGTTCACATCAGTGGGACGATGGTGGAGAGTGTCAATAACTTCAAATTCCTGGGCGTGCATATTTCCGAAGATCGTTCCTGAACCCAGCACACTGATGCAATTATAAAGAAAGCACATCAGCAACTCTACTTCCTGAGAAGATTAGGAGATTTGGCATGTCGAAGAGGATTCTCCTAAACTTCTACAGGTGCACAGTAGAGAGCATTCTGACTGGTTGCATCGTGGCCTGGTTCGGCAACTTGAACGTCCAGGAGCGAGAAAGACTACAAAAAGTTGTGACCACTGCCCAGTCCATCACCGGCTCTGACCTCCCCACCATAGAAAGGATCTATCGTAGTCGCTGCCTCAAAAAGGCGTCAAAGACTGACACCATCCTGGCCACACACTCATCTCACCGCTGCCATCAGGAAGAAGGTACAGGAGCCTGAAAACTGTAATGTCCAGGTTCAGGAACAGTTTTTTCCCTAAAGCCATTGGGCTGTTAAACACAACAACGAATAAGCTCTGAGCTCTGAACTGCAAAAGACTATATTATTATTACACTATTTTTGTTATTTATTGAACTTTTTCTTTTTTTCTCTTCCCCCGTTATGTACTATGTTTACATATTCACGTATTCTGTTGTGCTGCCGCAAGTAAGAATTTCATTGTCCCATCCGGGACATATGACAATAAAACACACTTGACTCGACTATTGAGGTCACGGGAAGAACGTACAAATTCCGTACAGACAAGCACCTCTCTAGTTAGGATCGAACCCGGGTCTCTGGCACTGAATGCCAAACGTGAAATTCTGTGTCGAGAAATGGGTTTCTTGTGCAAACAACATGTGCATTTGTCGATCACAGTGGTGAGCGAACAGACAGCGGTGGATTAATTAGTTACACTTGCATCCAGTGGAACGCGGAAGAATGAGAGTTTTCGACATATTGGTTTTCATCAGTCACAGTATTGAGTTTAGAAGTTAGGAGGTCATGTTGCAGTTATATAAGACGTTGGTGAGGCCACCTTTAGAGTATCGTGTTCTGTTTTGGTCACCATGTTATAGGAAACATGTTGTCAAGTTTGAAAGGGTTCAGAGATGATTTACGAGTATGTGCCAGGACTCGAGGGATATAGGGATAGGTTGAGCAGGCTAGGGCTTTATTCCTTGGAGCGCAGGAGGATGAGGGGTGACCTTATAGAGATGTACAAAATCATGAGAGGAATAGATTGGGTAAATGAACAGAGTCTCTTACCCACAATTGGGGAATCAAGAACCAGAGGACATAGGTTTAAAGTGAGTAATCTCAGAGGTAACTTTTTTACACAAAGGGTGGTGGGGCAGGGACTATCACAATGTTTCAGAAACATTGAGACAGATACATGGATAGGGTAGGTTTAGAGGGATATGGGCCAAAAGCAGGCAGAAGGGACTAGTTTAGATGGGGCTTGTTGGTCGGTGTGGGCAAGTTTCGCTGAAGGGCCTGTTTCCATGCTGTATGACTATGCCTTTATGAGAAGTGATATGACAGATCATACAAGATTCTGCGTGGTTTTGACAGGATACGTAGAGTCAATGTTTATACACGTGGTAAGTCCAGATGAGGGATCACTGTGTGAAAGTCAAGGTTCGTCTATTTAAGGCAGAGATCAGCCTAATTATTGTTTCTCCCTCACAGTGGTGAGTCTATGAAATTCCTCAAAGGGCTGTGGAAACTGTGCCATGAGGTATATTAGATTGGACTGCAGACTTACATTACACTTGGATCTGTCATCGCATTAAATGTTGGAGCAGGCTCAAGAACTTGCTACTCTTACATTAGTTACTTTAGAGATACAGCGTGGAAAGAGGCCCTCCGGCCCACCGATTCTGCACGGACCAGCTATCACCCCGCACACTAGCACTATCCTACACATTAGGGAGAATTTACAATTTACAGATGCCAATTAACCTACAAACCTATGCGTCTTCGGAGTGTGGGAGGAAACCGGAGCACCGGAAAAAACCAACGTGGTCACAGGGAGAACTTACAAACTCCATACAGACATCACCCGTAGTCAGGATCGAGCTCAGGTCTTAGACACTGTAAGGCAGCAACTCTGCTGTTGCGCCACCGTGCCCCCCCCCCCCCCCCCCCCCCCTCCTTCCAATTCCTATGTTTGGAGGTCCTGGGTCAGCAGCCACGGAACATATTTAACATATTTGCTCACGCTAAGTAATGTTTGTGTTTATCAACAACACTCCTAATCCAAAATATAATGACACTGTTCTTTACGTTAGTGCAACATTTATTTTTCCTGTGACTCAACTTGCAATTTTTGTTTCAGCGTACATGAAGCGACGACATAGCTCCGTGAGTGATGGACATGGGAGTGATTCATCCGTGGCTGGCTTGGACTACAGCCAGTGTGCCAGTCCCCAGACACTGGTTCATGTGAAGAAGCCCAGGGTGGTGTTGGCCCCAGAGGAAAAGGAAGCCCTGAAGCGAGCGTACCAGCTAAAGCCATATCCATCCCCAAAAACTATCGAGGAGCTCGCTGCCCAGCTCAATCTGAAAACAAGTACCGTCATCAACTGGTTTCATAACTACAGGTGAGTGTTGACTGCTATTATTTTGGACATAGGTAGCCCATGCCATGGCTTCAACCAAGTACAGATCCACCACCCATTTTCCAGCAACTGGTTGTCCGACATCTCATCGAAACTTCCGCGCCAATCGGTAGATCAAATTTTACGAGAGACACTTGAAATCCCCTCAGAAAATGTGGCGCCTAGGCCGGGTGAGGCATCTGCAGGACAACCCATGTTTTGAATTTGCAGCTGGGGCTCTGGAACTCCGGCCCGGCTGGAGCCGGCAAATCCGTTCCCAAAGCAGACTTCCGCGGCTGCCAATATTGCGGGCCCCACAAGCCAGGCTGCTCTAGGACACAGGGTAGCTGCGCATAGGATGCAAGGTTGGCTTGGTGACAGAAAGCAGAGGGTGGTAGTGGAAGGACACTGAGAGCTGGGAGCTTTGCTGTTTGTGATATGTATTAATGACTTGGATATGAGTGTAGGGGGATTGATAAGTGGCCAGGGAAAAGGTAGGTCCGCACAAGGATAAAGGGGGGAATCTATTCTTGTTGGTGGAGGATATAGGTGAGGTACTAAACATGTATTTTGCACCTGTATTCACTAAGGAAAAGGACTTGGAGTACAGCGAGATCAGAGTGGAGAATACTAACGTGCCAGGGCAGTTTGAGATTGTGAAGGACGTGATGCTGAGGCTCTTGAAGAACATTAAGGTGGATAAGTCCCCTGGATCTGATGGGATCTATCCAGGTTATTGAGGGAGGCAAGAGAGGAGATTACGGGAGCCTTGACGAGGATCTTTGTTTCTTCTCTAGCCATAGGCGAGGTCCCAGAGGACTGGAGGGTGGCCAACGTTGCCCCTTTGTTTCCGAAGGGAAGTGGAGAGAATCCAGGGAACTATAGGCCGATGAGCCTCACATCAGTGGTAGGGAAAATATTGGAGAGGATTCTCCGGGATAGGTTTTAATTTGAAAGAGGGTTAATTAGGGAAAGCAAGCGTGGCTTTGTGCGAAGCAGGTCATGTCTTACTAACTTGTTCTGAGGAGCTGACAAAGCTGATCGATGAGGGTGGGGCGGTGGATGTTGAATTTTAAAA
Source organism: Amblyraja radiata (assembly GCF_010909765.2). NCBI lineage: Eukaryota > Metazoa > Chordata > Chondrichthyes > Rajiformes > Rajidae > Amblyraja > Amblyraja radiata. Next base: position 1,997,291 of record NC_045983.1, on the reverse strand, counting down.
GGCATTCGATAAAGTCCGCCATGGTAGGCTGAGACTAAGATGCACGGGATCCACGTTGATTTGGTCCTATGGACTTAGACCTGGCTCACTCATAGAAGACAGTGGGTTGTGATGGAAGAGAGGTATTCTGGCTGGATGCCTGTCACCAATGGAGTTCCGCACGGATTTGTGCCAGGACCTCTGTTGTTTGTGGTATAAATAAATGACTTGAAACTAATGTAGATGGAATGGTTGGTAAGCTTGCAGACGACACAAAGATGACTGAGGAAGGCCGTCAAAGTATACAGCGGAATAGGAGAGCTACAGAAATGAGCAGAGGGGGAGGGGTCTGGGGGAGAGGGGGAGAGGTCTGGGGGAGGGGTCTGGGGGAGTGGGGGAGGGGTCCAGAGGAGTGGGGGAGGGGTCTAGAGGAGGGGGGGAGTGGGGTTGTGGTTTTCTGGAGGAGTGGTGAGGGGCATGTTAGTGCTGTCGGGGGCTGGCAGGACAGAAACTATAAACACATCTCTCCTGCCATGGGAATCTAGAGTAATTGGCATAGACTATTAGGAAGAATTGATTCACTAGTAATCTTTGGGATCCTCTTTGCCATTGTGAGATAGATTATGACATTAAATTTGTTCAGGGCGGAAGCTGGAGTATTTTGGGACCATGTGGAATCATCAGTCATAGGGACTGAGCAGGAAATGGTTTGGGCAAATGCAGGAAGCATCCACGACCTGAGTGAATAGGCTTCAGGGGCGTTGCCATCTGTGTTCAATGTCCTTGTCTCTCTCGTTGCATGCAGTGCTTTGTCCTCTTTCCATCTTGAACATGTGGTGTTTGGCCTGATCGCTGCCAGAGATTTTTGCTTTTAACCAAGTGCTATAAAATGAAAGATAAGTAATAGAAAATAAACTGAGGTCAGTATCACCACAGTGCACGGTATGTATATCAGTCAGGTATCACTTTAGCACGTTTGATGCAGTTAATCGATAGCGGAAAATAAAGTCCACCAAATGTCAAATCCCAGGTGAATGTTGCACAGGAATTTGAAAAGGGGAACGTAAATATTGAGTACGCTCTACTTTCCTGATTTGAAGGCAAATCTTAAGAATGCAGACAAACACGCCTTGATCAGGAATCTCAACATCTGGAGTGTTAATTGGTTTAATTCAATGAAATACTGACAATGTAAGCTACCATTTCATGGGATCTAAAGGAAGAAGCTAAGCAAGGAAATGTTAACTATATAGCTGAGCATTGTAACATTACGAACAATTCTGACAGGCATAAAATATAAGCCAAAAATGCTGTAAATACACAGCAGGTCAGACTGCATCTGTGGGGAGGAGAGATGGAATCTCTATTTCAGGTAGGATACCCTTCTTCAGAACTGAGGAGACAAAAGCAAAGATGTCTTATCAGAGATAGCCCCCTCAGCCTTTGCAAAGGGTTTAGAGGAGGTTAACTAGAATTATGCCTGAATTCGGGGTATTAGCCACAAGGAGAGGTTGGACAGACATTGTTTTCTCTGGAAAACTGGAGGCTGAGGGGAGACCTTTAGAATTCTTAGACTTTAAACATACAGTGCGGAAACAGGCCCTTCGTCCCACTGAGCCCACAGTGACTCGTCATCATCCCGTACTCTAACACTATCCTACACACTAGGGCCAATTTTACTAAAACCAATTAACGTACAAACCTGCACGTATTTGGTGGAGTATAGACAGCACCCTAATTCATGATCGAACCCGGGTCTCTGGCACTGTAAGGCAGCAGCTCTACCACTGTGCCACCCTGATAGAAATATATAAAATTATTAGTCATAGATGAGGTAGACAGTCTGAACCCTTTTCCAAGGATGGAAATATCAAAAAAGATACAAGTGCTGGAGTCACTCACTGGGTGAGACAGCATCTCTGGAGAAGATAGACACAAAAAGCTGGAGTAACTTAGCGGGACAGGCAGCATCTCTGGAGAGAAGGAATGGGTGACGTTTCGGTCGAGACTCTTCATCATACTGATCGTAAGTTGGAGGGGGGGGAGTTGGAAGAGAGGAGGGGCTGGACAAAACCTGGCAGGTAATGGGTGGATACAAGTGAGGGGAGTTGTTGATTGGACAAGGTCCAGCGATGAAAAGATAGAAGGTGTGAGACAAAATAATTGATTATCTTCTGTCTTTTCTGTATGGAAATATTAAATACTAGAGGGCATAGCTTTAAGGTGAGAAGGGCAAGGTATAAATCGGGGAGGGTGGTGAGTGCCTGGAACGTGCTGCCCAGAGTGGCGAAGGAGGCAGATACCACAGTGGCATTTGAGACATTTTTGGATAGGCACGTGGATATGTAGGCAATGCATATGGATTATATGCAGGCAGTTAACAGTTGGCGTCATGTTCAGCACGGATGTTGTGGGGCAAAATGCTTGTTCCTGTGCTGTGCTGTTCTGTCCCCCACAGATGTATGGACTTGCTGAATATCCCTAACGTTTTCCGTTTTCATTCATATTTCCAGCATTTGCGGGTGCTCTTGGTGTGGAGTTTGCACGTTCCCCCTGTGTCTGTGTTGGTTTCCTCCAGGTGCTCCGCTTTCCTCCTGCATCCCAAAGACATGCCCTTAGTGTGAGAGAATGGATGAGGAAGTGGGACAACGCAGAACTAGTGTGAACAGTGATTGATGGTCGGCGTGGACTCGATGGGCCCAAGGGCATGGTTCCAGCTGTATTTACAACATAAACTGATGAATCACACCCATTTTAGGATCTTCCGTTCATACGTGTGGGAAACAGTTTTCCTGTCATCTATCAGGAAGATCCAGTCCATCTCTCAGGACTTTCCTTATTAAATATTTATACTAAATAAATGGACTTGCAGCTCTACAACTTAATTAAACATGTGGGCTTGCTTTCAAAGCAATATCCATTTGTGTGATGTGGTGAAAGATGGAAGGGAAGCCTCTTGAACTAGTGAGTGCTGTCTAACAGTTTGTCTCATGTTACGTTTCAGGTCCCGTATTCGGAGGGAGCTGTTCATTGAGGAAGTGCAGGCAGGGCAGACAGGATCTAGCGGCTCTCCATCTGTCAGAGGAAGTAGGACAGGTCACAGTTCCGAAGGGGAGAGCTGTGATGGAGGAGACTTGGAAGTGGTGGCTGAAGAAAAGGAGAATGTGATGGGAAAGGAGAGTCCCAGCACTGGGCGAGTGAGCCCTCAGGGAGGGCAGGTAGAGCTGCTTTGTGAAGAGGATGCAGAGTCTCCCCTGCAGGGCGAGGCTAAAGACACCGCAGCGGGGGTGAACAGAAAGGAATCGTCGCACTCTGAGAGAGACGCAGCCCTCTCCCCAAATGCCGCGAGCGAAGACGAGAGGATCCTGAAGCGCCAGGGCCGAAGCAAGAGACCTCAGCGGGAAGCACGTTCGTCAGGCGCGTCTTTGGAAGAGCTGCGGAAGGGCCAGCCTCCGGTGCAGTCCGTCGTAGAAGAGGACAAGTCTACCTCAACAGCCTCCACGTCAGCGACTGGGGCGGAGGCCAGCCGGGACTTGAAAGAAGATACCTCGTTGGGGCAGCAGAAGACGGGCTGTGGAGGCTCCTCATCCTCGTCCACCACAGCCTTTCAGAAACGGCTGTTCAATTTCTCTGACGCAGCATCACCTGCCCAAAAAACAAGCTTGCGTGAGAACAGCTTGAGGCGCAAGAAAGCAGCCAACTTGAACAACATTATCCATCGTCTGGAGAAGGCTGCCAGTCGGGAAGAGCCCATTGAATGGGAATTTTGAGATTAAATTATTAATTATGCACAAGTCCCGAGAGTTAGGTATTGGGAAACCTCGGACACTCTGTACTCATTTTATTCTGTCACGCACTTAATGCCCTGCAGGCCACAGGGCAAAAATGCCATAGGCCAAGGTGCATATAGAAAGGAGAGCATTAAGTTCTGTTCATCATAGCATTTTCAAAGCGAGAGTTGAAACATGCAGTTAAGCTTTTGTACCCTGAAGTGTTTTTGTGTCATGACTGATTTTCAAACTGTCTGGGATTAACTGTTACAGCTTTGCCTTCCCCCTCTGCCAAGTGGGCTTCAGGCAGCGGCAGCCATCGGCTAAAGAGGGGGTCTCCTTGCCATCAAATGGCAGCAGAGCGATATCACACTATTAACTTCTTAAGCAAGCAGAAAAAAAATTGGAGCGTTTTCAAATGACTAGAATTTTATAGCTGTTCAGTTGCCACTGAGAGATTGCACAGTCATCTGACTCTAAACACACTAGTTTGGTTTCTTAGATATTTTGAGATTTCTTGCTGTTTTAAACTTTGAAAGAGAAAAACACATTTAGCCCACTTATTTTTAAAAAAAAGGTTATGTAAAAAAAGATTTGTCAAAAAGATGTGGTAGGTGAGTTAGTGTTTCCTTGTATGTGAATTTAGAATAATGATATGTAGTGCACATTGTTTCATAGCTTTAACTGACTCTGGTTTCTCTGCAGGCCAGGGTTTGTTTAATACACTCCATTTTAGGCCAAATCAGGACAAGATCTGAACCTAGATATTTTATAACCTGCTTTTTAACCTCTGAACCACAAAGCACGCTGATCAGACCTCATATTATTGTCTTTTTGTGTGCGAGAGTGTGAGTGAGAACGAGTTTGTACGTGTGTAAGTTTTTAGGTCTGGCTGATTTCATACATACCGATGCACAGTTTGAGTGCGTACTGCCACCCTTTCCTCAATCAGCTATGTCATCCATAGGGCTTGTATGAGTTAGCTTGTCATAAGTTACATATTTTTCTTGCCATATCTTTCATTAAAACTAACAGTAGATGATTTCAGAATACAATAATATTTTTTGTGCTTATTTATAGGTGCGTTTTTTTTTCTTTCCATTGTTAGGAAGTGATGAAAGGGAGCAAGTCTTGTTCTAAAGGGTCAGACTGCCGGCAGTATTTGGGATATTTTACAAGTTTCACTGGATAAATATTGGCTCCTTGACATCTTTCAAGCTCCAGATTATTGATTAGAAGTTGTTTCACAGTGTAAATTGCATCATGATTTTTGTGTTGGTCCTTTTAGGTCAGAATCCATTGAAGTATCTGTGTAGCACAATCATAACCTGTCATTTTAATTATAATATATGAACTCTGTTTTCTATAATAATTATGGTTGAGGAGTTATATACCTGATATTGCACCATGGTGTGTTGTGTGTAGTTTTTGTAGCAGATTATGACTGTTTATAGGGAAACTACATTATCTGCATGATATGTTAAATAATCATATATTTCTTACATAAAATCATGCATTGCATATTGATTGAGCACTTAGCTGTTAAGTGTACTTATGGTGCTGATTCAACTCCAGCTGGTCATAGAGAAGGGCTCTCGGAGGCTGTAAGGCAGTGAGTTAGAATGAAATGCTCCATATCCATGCCCAACTGAGAACATTCCTCAACATCAAGCTGTACAACTAGCTTTCCCTCCGAAACATACAGTTAGCACAAGCCCCAGTGCAACATGATCCAATACAAATCTTCCTCCCAGCCTTTGAGTGTAACGTGTCATTGCTGATAAACTATCATGGGCGATCTCCATTCACTTTTCTTTCTTGCTCCTCAGCCTGTCCATGGCTGAGAGAAACACACTACTTCCAGTGCTCTGCTGTGAGATGAGGTCCAGAGATGATCCTGGTATCCTCCTTCCTCCTACAAGACAACCGTTTAACATGACTCCATTAGCTGAGCCACATATCCTTGGAAGCTATGGTCTAAAAACAGGCCATTGGACTCACCCAGTTAACATTGGCTTTTACCCTTCATGTGAGCTTGATCTAATATCAATAACTGAATGTCACTACCTGTCATAGTGAAGTTTGACTTTACGGTTAGGATTACTGACTAATTATTGGAATTGCAGTCAAGTAATATAACTGCTGTTCTCCTCTACACAGCCCAACAGTACACAGTTGGCCCTAACAGCCAGTGGATAAGAGTTACGCGCACTTGTAATAAGGGGTGTGTGTTCTTCCCTATTTATAGTAGTGCTACTGGTTTAAGGCAGAAATTAGTAATGAGACAGGATATTTCAGGAAGATTGACATTTTTGCTGACTGGGTTTTCTCGAAGCTGTCCTCATGAATACAGCATTAAGGCAGTACTCATTCCTGCTCCTCTCCCTTCTGCTGCTCTCCCTTTAGCCCAGGACCAGGAATTTACTGCCACTCCTCTGTTCCAAGCTACTGGATTATTACCAGACTTCACGCCTAAGGTCTGTGGGAGGAACATGTCAAGCTGAAAGCTTCTCATTTTGGTAACTTTGATAAATGAAACATTTTATAAAATCCCATAACTATTTTTGAGACTACAAGCTGTCCATCTGTTGTCTAACCCTTCCCTCCAACATATATATCCTTCTGCAAAACAGTCCACTTTGCAATGTAATCTTTATGCTGGACAACTCAGGAAATTACACCTCAATTGGATCACGTGAGGATTGGCGCTGGTATAACTTGAAGCTTCAACGTTGATTTTTTATCCTAGAATAAAGCAATTTAATCCTAGGAATCTTTGCAGTAGTGGAAATTTCTGTAAGGGCCCATCCACGCGAGGGGTTTAGGATTATAGGTACAACTGTCCCTTGTTCATTGTAATGAAGTTAATGGTGATACTTGGAATAATCATGGAAGATGTTATTTTTAGGAGATCAGTTGGGCAATAGGCCTGTACATTATTTTGACAGTGTTTGCTATCAGCCTACACAGAGCAGTTATAAGAAGGTTGTGTCAGCAACAGCATATTTACTTGCAGGCATGTGATTTTATTCATTCTAACCGTCTGTTTTGTCATTAGTGTTTGTCATTATTACCTGTAGTCTTCACGCCTTTGTTACACTGGTGTTTAACTTTAGAATCGTGTGGTATTTCAGAATGATGTATAATGTAGCACACATTAGAAATCCTTTAATATTCATGAATATTAAGCTCCTAAGAACAGTGATCTTTATATTTTGTGCATAAGTATGAGTTAATAACGACAAAGTACAGATTACTGCCTTAGGAAATGAGCAAAGCCTAAAAACACATCCTCTCTTTAAGCTGTGCCGAAGCTAACTGAAGGTTTTAGAGTTAATACTCCTCAGTCAAATAGTCTTGGCGTTTGATCCATTTGTTTGTAAATAACCTTTGGAGCTGAAATGTTGAGGATAATAGAAGCATTGACTTTGATTCTGTATTGGAAACACTGGTAATTTATTCCTTTGATATTTAGGTCAGACTGGCTGGAAAACCTGGTTGATTTTATTTGATGACTATAACTGCTTTATTGTCCCCTTTATCCTCCCCGTATCCCCGTAGTTTTCAGCATGTCGCCATTCATAGTCATTTCAACATTGATGCTTCATTTGAAATTCGGGTAATAAGTTTTACTTCATTTTTATTAAGATAGTTTACAGGCTAGTGTAAACTTTATTTCATTTCAAGACATATCCCTTTTAATAACTCTGTGTAGCCCAGTGTAGTACAGACAGTTGCACCCGGTGATTTTATGGTGTATATTTACAGGTTTTGTTAGTTCTTGTAAATAATTGTAGGTCTTATAATTTTACAAACAGGTCAAATATTTGGAAACTGTTGATTTTCCACACAAACCGTTTGGGTGGTAAAACAGTTTAGTCCTTCTGAGTGAAAATGGATAAAGGCATTGGCAACAATATATCATTTAGCATTAAGACTGAAGGAAGCACAGATTGAGATTCTGTCCCGGATAAAGAAATACCTTCATTCTCAATTCTTTACAATTATTTTACATGTGTCATTCTTTTGCACCCAACCTTTCCAAGAGACTGCTTCGACCTGATGATGTTAATTGCCAACTGTTACAATTTGGTTGTGTAGTATTGAACAATATTTTTAGTCTGAGAATCAGCTCTACAGAAGTGCTGAAACTTGTACTAAATTTTACATTTTATGGCTAGAGCACTTGTGTGCACCATTTCCATTTTAGAAAATTGAAGCTGTCACCAAATTCTGAAGGTCTGTGGTGTGTTCTATGTACTAGATACTAGATTGAAACTATCAAAGTTCATTCCATTTCTGACCCATAACAGCTATTGAGACCATCCCCGTCTTTCCTTGGGTGATATTGCACCCAAATCTGCTGAGATTGCTACCTGCATTACCAAGTCACCTTAACATTCGTTGATTAAAACATATTCCTGTGAACTTCTGCTCAATTTGTGGATCCCAGCATTTAATGCTAACATTTGGTGCTGGTATAAGTCAGTGGAAATATCAGAGCAGGATAGTGTGTGCCTTGAGTAGGATAGTATGCAAAGAATGACAGAGTGAGACTCTGTCATACCCTGAGATACAATGAATGCAGTCACTGAATTGGTTCCCATAAACATTTGCACCAGTGGGTTAAAAGAAATAAAAAGGAAAATACATCCCCCAAAGCACTTATAGCATATTTTGCAGAGAATATATTTTTAAAATCTGTTGTGATACAGTCACAGAAGCACAAGATTTCTAAAATCGGAAGGAGAATAAATTCTGTTCAGAGCCTTAGAGGTATTTTCGTATAATATCCTTCAAAATGGCGGGTCATCAGCATATTTTCTCTCAAAAGCACTATTATGAAAAAAAAAAGCAATACTAACATTCCGTGGGTTTTTAGCTGTAATTTTGTAAAACAAAAATGTCTCCTTTGAACTCTTTTCCTCTAACTCTTTAAAAGATGTTTGAAATCATTTTGCTGTTCAACAGCAAGAAAATGCACTCCATGTTCCACACCTCCTGCCAGTTATAAAGCACAGCCGCCCAGTATACCTGTGCTAAAACTCCGTTTTGTAAATAAATAAATATTTGTTCACAAATTTTGGGAATTGGCTACCTTTTACTGCCAAAATTTTCTATGGAAATCTCACAAACATTTCACAATTTTCATATAGCGTATTTACATCTCAGAAAAATTTGCAGCCAATCTCATTTTTTAGGAGGGTATTGTAAAGGGCCTGCCCCACTTCAGCGTCATTTCCACGTCACGCAGGTGGCGGGCGAGGATTTTGAGAATCCCAAAATCGTGGGGCGCCGCGCGCTACCACGCGTCACTGCCTACGCCACCACGTATCACTGCCTACGCCGCGCGCGTCGTGACGCGTAAATGATGTCACGTAAATGAGGCCCAAGGGGGACAGGCCCTTTAGGAAAGAATGCATAAACTCTCTACATTTCTAACAATGTCCAGAGGCTTTCTACAGTTATTTCCTGCAACTAATCAATTAACGCTGAGATGAATTTATTATTTAGGCCTGCCCTTTATCTTGCAGACTTCAGCCAACTGATCTATTTAAAACCTTTGACAAGGTTGGTTGCATTCCTGAGAATAAATTTCACAGTTACTACTTCTAATTCATATATTATGTAAATCCTTGTGTTTTAATCAATGCTGGAAGACGTTACCAAGATATTTTCTGTTTGTCATGATGAAGACACATGCTTTGCATCCAGTGTAATTTATTCAGAGAGCAATATCACTAATGTAATCAATATGCACCTTTATTTCACGAGCATTAAGTAAACAGCACACCTATTCATTTCATGAAAGCATGAAACACGGACACAGAGAAATGCGACTGTCACTGGTTAAATGATATAAAGTCGATTAAACTTTTCCTAATTTTCCCACAAAACTGGATAGTGGCAAAAATTATTTATTTTCAGTAGGAAATGGGACAGATACTTTTGTGTATTGTTGTTGTTGACCACTTTAGTTTAGTTTAGAAATACAGGCTCTTCGGCCCACCAAGTCCGCGCCGACCAGTGATCCCCGCACATTAACCTACACACGGTAGGGCCAATTTACAATTATACCAGGTTAATTAGCAGTGTGTTAGGAAACCAGAGTTCCCGGAGTAAACCCACACAGGTCTCCAGGAGAACGTTCAAACTCCGTACAGACAGCCCCCATAATCAGGATTGAACCCGGGTGTCTGGCGCTATGAGGGAAGAACTCTACCACTGTGCCACCCCCGTCCCACTTCCCAAGTTATTTCTTCCCATTTGAAGTCAACTGGTTTAGCTACGAAAATAGCATCATTGGTAAAATTGATCTGTCGAATATTCTGTTAAAATATTCTTCATCGCCCATAATTATGATTTGTTTTTCTCTCTGTTGCTATTAAATGGTCCCATTGTTAGTTTTGATGTGTTTATCTTGCACAACCATTGCCTATATTCTCAACTTCTTCATAGGCTTAGCTTAGATGGGGCATCTTGGTGGGCATGAACGAGTAGGGCTGAAGGGCCTGTGTCCCTGCTGCATGACTATGATGGATTGAGGATGATTGAGATAGCCATAAGGCTAAGAATTTTCATTCTTCCCTTTGAGACGGAAATGCTTGACTAACATGATTGAACTGTTGGGTTTTACACTTGTGTCCCCCTTTATTTTTCTTCATCCCGCCTGTGCTGTATTCCATCATTAGGCTATTCTAAACTGCTAAAGCCTGACTCTTCTGACCTTAAGCTATGCATCAGAGAAATAAAACTATCCATTCCACCCTGCCCTCAACAATTCCACAATCACTAAAATAGATCAAATTATCTGTATGGTATTATATTTACATCCAGCAGCAATTTGGTTCACACAATTTCTGGTCACCTTAATTTTAATTATTTCCCTCTCTACCTGAGTGTGTCAATAAAAATGCATTAAATTGATCACTGCAAAACTTATTTTGTGACAATGGTGCGTCGCAGGTGCAGTTTTTTCCACATCGTCCCCATCAGTAAATGTATACTATCTGAGCTTGGGTCCGTGATTTTGTTTTTAAATGTAAATAAAGTACGACTGAATAAAAGTACTCCTGTACTTTAAAAAAATTCCAGTTGCTGGAATATGTAGGAAATCAGTAAACATGTGAGAGAAGAAACATTCCTGTTCCTCTTGAATCCCTCTGCTTCATTGCAGAGCTACAGAGTTGAAAGCCTCATCTGCCAACAGCCTTTCCACACATCACCATGGGGTTCTGCACCATCCTTTTGAGTCACAACTTGTTTGCTCTGTTACACTGGTTATATCCACACCATCACTTCCACATTAGTACCAGATTTCTCTCTTGAAATCTTTCTGTTATTCCCTAATTTATTTTTGTGCTTTCTCAGAATCCATATTAGTACGCATGCCTTCGATCACATCTCCAAATTTTTCCAGTCAATATCTTGAGACAGTTTTATTTCTCTCGGATGTGCTACTGACTGCTTTAAGGCACTGTGTATATAGAGGCGGTGATTTTGTGGCCATATGCTAATTTACAGAGGGCTATTTCTGGTGTGTTCACTGATTGCTGAGCATCATCTTCAAGTGTAACTGCTGCAGTTCTGTGGCTAGCCTGGTTCAGCTGAGAGTTTCAACCATCCACAGTCAGTGACTACACATTGTTATCAGCAGGTTGGGGTCTCACTTAGACCAGGCCAAGTCAGGTGGACACACAAATGGCTGGAATCTGAAGTAATCCATCAGTTTTCCCTGATTTAATTTTTTTTAAATTTGTTTCTATCTTCTCAAAATCTAGGTTTGTGCCCATACCACCAACAAAGATATGCCCCTGTCTCATCCCTCCCTCCCTCTCACTCACTGAGCTTCCCCCTTACTCACACACCCCCACCCCTCCCTCTCCCTCACCCAGCACGCCCCTCCCTCCCTCTCACTCACCCCCTTACACTAGCTATCTTCCCTCTGCACACTCTGTCCTGATGCAACATCTCGACCCAAATCGTTGACCATCCCTTTGTCTCCACAGATTCTTCTTGACCCGCTGAGTACTTCCAGCAGTATTTATTTGCTCAGATCAGTTGATCCCGTTTCCTACTCTTTCATCATAAATCAACATTGTGACAATTCAACAGCTCTTTGGCTACCAAGTGAAGGTGGTTCTAATTAAATTTAAGCTCCCCAAAACCATGGGATGAGTTGAATTCCAATTCATATGGATTGAATCAATATGTTAGAAGACATATTCTAACCAAAGTTTATGATTTTACTCCTGCGTTCATTAAGCCTTTTGATTTTTCTAATTCTTCATATTCCGTCCATTCTCCCTTTCATGCTCAGCTTCAGCCAGCAAAGTCCTTGTAATATGAGTTCATGAGATTAATGATATTATTTCGACCCATAATTAAGACCAGCAGTGTTGGTTGTCAAAAATGCAACAACCTGGCCGATAACAACACAAAAGGAAGTAAAAATAACGGAGAGGTCTGTAACGCTGGATCACTTAGCTGACAACTCAACTAATATTGTCAACCTCGCCACTCTTGAGGCCCATTTGCTTCCTTCCTTCTCGTTTGCTAGTAAGAATCCATAAACCCAGACCGAATAGAATAGCTTCAGCAAATTAAGATCATGCATTTTATAAACAATTCTTGAAAACAAAACCCAGTTAGGAATTTTTTAGTGCACGTGTGCTTTTAAACTATCTTTTCCATTTCCCTGTACTACAAAGATAAACCCTTATGGTCAGAAGATCCAGTTGAGACTGCCTGCATTAAATGTCCACTTTCAGGAGAATACCCTTAATAATGGCTAGGGTGCACTCTGTTTCTGTGTTCCTTGCTTTAAAACACCAGTTCTCACTTTTTTAAAAAAGGATTTATGTTCAAATGTTACCTAAAATAAAGTATTTTAAACTACTAAGTAACACAAAAGTGCAAATGTTACTAATTGTTACACTCAGTTGATTTTATTTAACGTTTCATTGGGTTTCTCAAAAATGTATGGCAGTTTTTAGTCAAAACCCTCGGTGTAAGAATGTAATACTGAATTTATCCTCCTGATCCCTTGGACAGGAGGTGAGAGGTAAAGGCAGGTCAGCCGTAAGATAAAAGATGCAGGACACTCCTATAAAAATGGATTACTGCAGAATTTGATTTGGAAAACCTCAGACAATCCAGCAACCCACATAAAAGGACAGAGTGACTCGATGCCTGAACAGAGAATCTGATCTGAAGTAGGGTCTCGACCCCGAAACGCCACCCATCCATCTCGCCAGAGATGCTGCCTGTCCCGCTGAGTTACTCCAGCATTTTGTGTCTAGGTTTCTCTATGACCTCCTGAATGCTGTGAAATGTGATTAAGCAAATACTGTTCTGGAAAATATGCTGACTTGTAACGTCAGTGACAGAACCTCTGACAACTGACTAATTTAATATAGCTGAAAGATCAACAGTCCGTTGTGACTCAGAGCTGGGGGTGTGAGAGTGGGAAAGCTAGGGCAAGCTCAGATCACGTTCATCGCAGTACGAATATGTGAGCTCTTCTTGCAGCATGGAGGTTGTGGCTTGATTTAGTCTCAAGATGTCGAGAAGAAATAAGAAGTGATAATAGAGTGTGACTGTGTCCAGGATTGCAGTTCCAGTAGAGATTATTCGTTAATACATGTATCCCTCTCACTGCCTTACCCCGAGCATTGCTGAAATGTTCTGAAAAATGCCCCTTGGATCTTATGAGCAGATAGAGCAAGATCAGGAATTGCAGTCTGTTTTGGCCTGATGAAGGGCAAAGTATGTGGTCCCTATGAAAGATGAGAGTTATCACATTGGTGCTGAGGTATGTTAATGTCACAGCTGGAAGGAAGAATATTGAATGTTAATGTATCAGGTACCACTGGGAGAAAAGGACCCTGTAGTGATGAAAGCAAGGCAAGGTTATGCCTTTCACCATGAGCCAGTGATAGACTGCCCAGTCTAGTTGCGGCCCGAGCAGGTTGCATTAGCTGCTGTGCTCATCGTCGGCAGTTACAGAGAGTTTACCTCTTTGTCTGCAGTGGACTAAATCAAGATCCCACTGCTAAACTGCCCAGCCAATGATCCCTGAGAACAAACAAGCAAACGTCTTTTTATACAATTCTGAATAATAGGTCGTACCTGACATTTTAACTAGTCTTTACTCTCCTCAGATGCTGACTGACTTGTTGAGAGTTTGTTGCCTCTCTTTTTCTTTAGATTTCCAACACGTGCAGCTTTTTAGTGTTGGAGTTACCGACAACATTTGATTTAAGTTTGAACATGGCAAACGAGTTTCACTTCTGGCTGTTGAGATTGAGCACTCTTGCAACGTTGCACAGCGTTTGTTTCCACAGTGCGAGTATGAACCATGGGTTTATAACTTGACGTGAGACAGTGGTTGTAATATTTGCTCCAGCATCCTACAGCCGTCTGTGAATAAAATAGGTAGAAAGAAAAGGTCTTATTCACACAAGCTTTTCCTTTTTGTTGAGGAGGGCAATGGGATTCCATAGAATTAAACATGACCATCTGTGAAATAATGAATTGCCATTCGTGGGCAGTTTCTGAACTGTACTGCACGGCACGCTGATGTGATTCAGACCTGGACAACTTTAATAAGCTTATTGTCTGCCCTCTCCCCTAGACGTCTTGTGGTGTCTTATAGTTTAGCATTATTTCAGTTATTAATGCGGTCACAAACTAAATGTTTTAGATGATTTTTAGAATTTGCTATTCACAGTCACAGAAAACAAAGTCACAATAATAAACCCAGATGACCAAAACAAAGTGTCATTTATGTGCACATAGCTTTATGCTAAACATTTTTCACTGTGATCCACGTTTCATAGCTATTTTTTCTTGGTATTAGAAATTGATCAACACTTTTCTATATGGCTGGCAGAAGCAGAATCTACCCCTCCGTTGGCAGAATCAGGTTTCTCTCTGTCTCTGGTGATTAGTCATAATGCATACTTTGTTCTCAGCACTGTAAACAGTCCCTATATGATATGGAGAAGCAATATCACTGTATGAAACTCACATGATGTATTATTCACTAGCACCCTAGGTGTGATAATTGAAGTAAATATCTTTTATACAAACACAGTATTGGCCTTCATTGTCTTTATTTATGTGTAATCATTTACAGTAACGACTTTAATTTGTGATACAAAGATGTGATGCAAATGGTCAGATGTTTCAGCTGAGGGAATGCGTATGTGAAGAGTGCCAAGCTTGTGTGTTGATGTACGGCTGATGATATCCCCTCCCAGCTCGGCAGCTCAGGCTCATCTTGTGGCATTTTGTGAATAGTTAGCTGTGTTCCTACTAACCTTGGGCAGATGCTCAGTTATTCTCTTCCACAGAAAAGGCAGGAACTGTGTCCTGGTTCACACCTAGTAGTCCTCCCCTTGAAAGCCCCGGCGCATGGGCTTTTATTCTACCCTTCCAGCCATGATCCAGGTAGGCAACTCCAACCTGTTAACATCTTCAACGTGAATAATCAGTAGTGGGAAATATTCAGCTTCTGTTGCATGTTGCACAGTTTTATTATTAAAATTATAAGTTCTTCAATTTGTGTTGATCAAAACCTCTGGAAATCTTTTTCCTCTAAAATCCCATTTTGAATTGTGATGGGATGCAGCCACCTGCTGGAGTTATGGAACGTCACACATTTAAATCCTGTTGGTAGTCACGTTATCCTGAACATCTTCAACACATTGAAACGTAAAATCAAACTATAACATCATTGAACGACACCTATTCCTTTTCTCCAGAGAAGCTGCCTGTCCCACTGAGTTACTCCAATCTTTTGTGTCTATTTTCGGTGTAAACCAGCATCTGCAGTTCCTTCCTACACATCATTGAATTATTTCTCTGTGGTTGCCTGAATTTTGTTGAAGTCTTAGAATTCCGAGTTATAAAGCATCCATTTTAAATTCTACACCCTCCCTCACCCCCCTCCCCCAAACATTGAGCTTGCAGCACATGTCCTTAGCACATTAGATAGGCACAAAATGCTGGAGTAACTCAGTGGGTCAGGCAGTATCTCTGGAGAAAAAGGATGGGTGAGGTTTCGGGTCAGGACCTTTCTTCAGGCTGAAAGTAGAGGGGTGGGAACTGAAGTTTGATTAACACATTAGCACATTAGTTTGTCTCTAACAAATACCAGGGATGATACCTTGCAGCGGCTGATGTGAAGTCTGTGTATCACCATCGCTTGGTGGGAGCTCCCGCAACCCCGGGTGTTTAGAAGCTTGATTTTGTCAGGTTTCTGTGAGGCTTTTTAGAAAATCCAGGGGAAACGTACAAATTGCGTACAGACAGCACCCGTCTGTACTGGGTCTTTGGCGCTGTAAGGCAGCAACTCTTATGGGCCTTTCCCACTTAAGCGACTTTTTCGGCGGCTGCCGGCACCCGTCATAGGTTGTCGAAAATGTTCAACATGTTGAAAATTCAGCGGCGACCAGAAAGACGCTCCGACTCTTTGGGCGACTGAGGAGACTACTCATGACCGTACAGGCGACACCCTGGCAACATGTCGCGGGGTGAAGCTCGTATGGTCGTGAGTAGTCGTCCAAAGTCGTGAGTAGTCGTCCAACATGTTGAACATTTTTGGCCACCTGCTGCGACTATGACGGGTGCCGGCAAGTTGCCGAAAAAATCGCAGGCCCATAGAGGCCCATAGACAGGCCGATAAGTTGCACCATGGTGCCTCCCAGTATTCCAGGATGTTGATGATGAGGCGTTCTGTCAAATACAATGGGGAGGGTATTTCAAACTGTGCCGGAATGATGTTGATACCTTGTTGGCATAGTTTGCTTCACTCTCTGAGGACATGCCATTGGAATTATAACGTCCCCATTGCAGAAGGTTGAGTCCAGGACTTTGTGCTGAGGAGCTCCTCCTGTGATGCCCTGAAGCTGGGATGATCGAGCTCCAACTCCCATGACCATCTTTTGAGACGTATGTCTTTAATAGCCAGTTAATTTGCCCTTGATACCTTTTGGAGGCCACACTTGGTCAAACGCTGCATTCTTGTCAGGAGCAGGGTGGCACAGAGGTGCAGCAGTAGAACTGTTGTCTTATAACGCCAGAGACCCGGGTTTGATCCTGACCACGGGTGCTGTCTGTACGGAGTTTATACATTCTTACCGTGACTGCATTGGTTTTCTCTGTGGTCTCCGGTTTCCTCCCACACTCCAAAGTTGTACAGGTTTGTAGGATTAGGAAGGAACTGCAGATGCTGGAAAATCGAAGGTAGACAAAAGTGCTGGAGAAACTCAGCGGGTGCAGCAGCATCTATGGAGCAAAGGAAATAGGCAACGTTTTTGGCCGAAACGTGGCCTATTTCCTTCGCTCCATAGATGCTGCTGCACCCGCTGAGTTTCTCCATGTTTGTAGGTTAATTGGCTTTGGTAAAATTGTAAATTGTCCCTAGTGTGTAGGATAGTGTTGGTGTGCGAGGATTGTTGGTTGGCACGGACTTGGTGGGCCGAAGGGCCTGTTTGCACACTAAACTAAACTAAACTAAAGGAGCTCCATTGCAGCTCGTGTCCAGGTTTAACTGAGGCTACACTGCTGATTTGCATTTGTCCTGCTTTTTATGGCTAGATGCTAGTGTTGTAACTGTGCTGGAACACCTTGGTGTAGATCGGATGCTGCATGGCCTCCTCAGCCATTTCTTAATGTCACAGTGAGTAAATGTTTATTGATAGAGACCTCAAGATGTCAGGCCGGATTATCCACAGTACTCCCCCAGGTGAAGGTGCTTCTGATTAATTGTGCCTGCAGATCCCACGATGGACACAAAATGCTGGAGTAACTCAGCGGGTCAGGCAGCATCTCTTGAGAAAAGGAATAGATGACATTCTAGGTTGAGACCTGAAACATATCGACCTAAAACGTCACCTTTTCCCTTTCTCCAGAGATGCTGCCTGACCCGCTGAGTTACTCCGCCATTTTGTATCTATCTTCAGTGTAAACCAGCATCTGCAGTTCCTTCCTGCACATTTTGTCTGTTGATCCCTTTGTTTGGGATTATTGATCTCTGTTTCTTGTATGTCGAGCATAAATACAGGAATGTGGAGACCTACCAATGTAGAGGTGCCTGGTGATGCCCCTGGCACACCCCATGTCCTCCTCAGTGAATCACGGTGAGTGGCTAATCTCTGGGGAGTTTTGTAGAGCAGAGGGATCCAGGCATGCAGGTGCATGGTTCCTTGAAAGTGGCGTCACAGTTAGATAGGGTGGTCAAGGAAGCTTTCAGTACATCGGCCTTCATCAGTTAGAGTATTGAGTGTAGACGTTGGGTTGTTATGTTACAATTGCAGAAGAAGTTGGTGAGACTACATTTGGAGTATTGTGTTCAGTTTTGGTCAATGCCATCGGAAAGATGTTGTTGAGCTGGAAAGGGTGAGAGAAGATTTACAAGGATATTGCCTTGAAGGCCTGGGCTATAGGGAGAAATTGAGCAGTCTAGAACCTTATTCCTTGGAGCGCAGGAGGATGATGAATGATCTAAAAAGAGTGTAGATGGGGCATCTTGGTCGTGTGGGCACGTTGGGCCGAAGGGCCTGTTTCCATGCTGTATGACTCCATGACTCTGAATCCTGGCTTGATACTAATTGTGGAATGAGAAACAGGGAGGTTTGAGTGAGCACACTGTGTATCAGCTGCCAAATCTGCTGTGAATCCACATCATTTAGCATCTTGCCGTTGTTTGTGTGAGGATGGGACTTTGTGTTGACAAGGACTGAGAAAATGACATCCAAACACAAGGCGTGGGAGCTGCACATCTTCACCATTGAACGATATTCTCATCTTCCCGCTCTTCACTATTTCATGCACTCTCCCCACGTTTCTTTGTTCTCTTTAAATTAAGAAATGTCTTGCACTCTGTTTTGAATAAACTCAATGACTGAGATCCCTTCCCCTCCCCCTCCTCCCGTCTGCCAACTTTTGATATTTGCAGGGAATCAGTGATTTGTGCCACTGTAATCAATTGTGCCTTTTAAAAGGCAGAGAAGTAGCAAAGGATATAACGAGCCAGGATGCGTTTGCCAGAGGGGTAAACGCACCAGTCATTCACTGGACAGAAAGACAAGGGAACTAGTAGTTGTGCCAAGAACTTCAGCAAGTTATATCTGTAGCTGTGATGAATCCATGCACTACCGAGAGTCTCAGCAACTCCTCACGATCTACACATTTACATGCAGATATGTTGTGGCTGAATGGAGAACTGATTAGCAGTGAATTTACAACATCATCTGATCAGTGTCATGGATGGACTCTGGCTCATACTAATATTTAATTTATTCAATAACTTCTTCAAAGTTCCATGTATGTTTTAATGCCACTGCTTCTCAAAACGATTGTACCTGTTTAAACCTTTGGCAAATGGAGTAATTGCTGCATACTTTCACTTTGATTTGTCACGTGGAACAGAAAATATTCCCACGGGTGACCATCGACTCCCAGTTTTGCAAACTATCCTGCCAACTCTTACTCTTCTACACTTTCAAGTTCTAGACAGTGTTCATTTGAACCTGTAGCAATAAGGTTTTCACAAGGCTTAACAATTTTTGCATGAGCAAGTGTGTCAGGGGTTTTGGGGAGGGCAGGAGAATGGGTTTCAGAGGGAAAGATTGATCAGCCATGATTGAATGGCAGAGTGGACTTGATGGGCCAAATGGCCTAATTCTGCTCCTATAACTTACGAACATATGAACGTTGAGTAAGTAGAATCTTAGTCCAATAATATAATTTGTTTTGTTCTAATTTGTGTACCAAGGGAATTGTAACCTTATTGTGTTTGATTTGTTTCTTTGCTTAACTCTGCAGTGAATCAAGGAATGATGCTGATTGATGCATCTGGAAGAGCATCTCCCGGCTTGATCCCATGATCCACACCTGCCTTATCATCGCTTCCTGGAGAAAACTCCATTCATTATTATCTTCAGTTGTGAAAGTAAACTACTAAATCCAATTTGAAATTATAATATTGCCTTGTTTTACAGAATTGTAACTTCAGCTGCAGAAATTAAGCATGAAAGTATGAACAATAACATGAACGTACGGTTAGTATGGTTAACAACGATTAAACATGTATTAGGATTGTTGTGAGATTAACACTGTAGGTGTTCTGTTACCCAATCTGTACATCACAGGAAAGGAGCTCAGTTAGAACATGTTATGTGAATGAAAACATAATGGTGGTGTGTGCACAAAAACAACAGTAACCATTTTTACTGACTAGGATAAGAATGATTTTCATTTTGTGTTGGAGAATCTGTACAATGTAAATGTAATTGTTCACCATCTTTTCCAAGCTGAAGTTCATGTTGATTGCAGTTTTTGGCACGCTTTCTATTTTCACAGGCTGCAAATTTACAATAACTTTATTGTATTTTCTACACGCAAGAAAAGTGAGATGTGCAATGTTTCTTGTTTAATCTGCCGACTCAAAGATGTGTATTCAATGAAGTGAAGAAAAATCACAAACAATTATTGTACCTGAGTTTTATACCTCGGTAACACGCACATCGAAAGAAAGGTCCCTAAAGGTGTAGCACTAAAACAAAGTAAGCATTATAGACTCATACAGCATGGAGACAGGTCCTTCGGCCCAACTTGCCCATGCCGACCAAGATGCCCCATAAGCTAGTCCCTTCTGCCCGAGTTTAGCCCATATCCCTCTAAAACTTTCCTATCCTTAAACCTGTCCAAGTGTCTTTTTAAATGCTGTTGTTGTACCTGCCTGAACTACCTCCTCTGGCAGCTATTTTTATATACACTACCTACCACCCTCTGAGTGAAAAAGTCATGCCTTAAGTTCCTGTTAAATCTTGCCCTTTTCACCTTAAACCTATGTCCTCTGATTCCCCTCCATGTCGCTTGGAGAATTCTGCTTCAAATGACTTGTCTCTATCATACAAGAATAGTGCCATTTTGGGTAGGTCAAACCAGACTTTAATAAATGCACAGTTTTGGTGGTAAATCTGGAGGAAAGGTGTTATTAAGCTGCAAAAGGTGCAGGAAAGACTCACGAGGCTGCTCCCAGGTCAGGAGGATTTGAGTTATAAGGAGAGGCTGAATAGGCTAGGTTTATTTTGGTGGCTGTCTTTCCGAGGTTTAAAAAATCATGAGGTAAATTGAATGGTCACAGTCTTTTCCCAGGGTAAAACGATTGGGCAAAGATTTAAAATGAGAGGGAAAGATTTAAAAGGGAGCTGAGGGGCAGCGTTTCACTGATGATGACTATGTGGAATGAGCTGCCACAGAAAGCTGTAAAGGTGGGTGGAATTACAATGTTTAAAGTTGATTTAGACAGGGCAGCACAGTGACGCAGTGGTAGAGTTGCTGCCTTACTACGCCAGAGACCCGGGTTCCATCCTGACTACAGGTGCTGCACGGAGTTTGCAAGTTCTACAGCACGGAGTTTGCAAGTTCCTCCTTGTGACCGCATGGGTTTTCGCCGAAAGCTCTGGTTTCATTCCAAAGACGTGCACGTTTGTAGGTTAATTGGCTTCTGTAAATTGTTTCCTGGTGTGTAGGATAGAACTAGTGCCGCTGGTCGGCGTGGACTCGGTGGGCTGAAAGGTTTGTTTCCACGCTGTATCTGGAAACCAAACTAAACTAAGAACATGGATAGGAAGGATTAAGAAGGATATGGGCCAAATGCAGGCAATTTGTATTAGGTCAGATGGGTATTGGTCGGAATGGATGAGTTGGGTTGAAAGGCCTGTTTCTGCGCAGTGTGACAGAGGTAAGGAAATAGCGTGACTGGAGAAATAAATAAAAGTACTGGAGCTGTGTTTTAGCCATTGCAGCACCTCACAAAAATGGCCCGTAAAAACCTTCAGTAAAATAGCTGAATCTTGAATAGTGTGGCAAGGCAGACTCTGAAAGATGCGTTTGGGTCCTTGATAGTTGCGCTTGTGCTATGGGTTTTGAAATTGATTATGGCGCTGATTATGAATCAGGCTCCTTTCAGATTGTATAACTATAATCAACATAAACACATTAATTCTTACCTTGTCTCTGCTCAAACAGAAGGGATACAATTTCAAGTCCATTGCTGGTAATGCTTAAGATTTCCGTTGTGAAAAAATTACGAGAAACATGTATGATGTCAGTCAGCATTTAGAGGGAAAAGAGGGTCAACATTTCAGCCTGAGAGCGGCGAGAGACCATAGTTTTCCCACCTTATGCCCTGATCACGTGTGGCTGCTCAAGAACGTTTTACCTGCTGGGTTTCCAACTTGCTTCTTCGTTCGTTCACCAGCGACCATCCTGCCTGAGAGTAAAGGCTTTTGTTGAATCCTGATCTTTGACATCCTATATTTGACCTCCAACCTCCTGTCTTTTCCCAACAATCCATAGTTTCGTCTGTGGTTCATTAGCTACTATCTATCCTTTTTCCAGCTTTTTTATTTATCTTCCTTTCTTCAGAGACTCAATCACACTGCACCCGGATCAGATCACTTACAAAATTCTTAAGGGGTTGGACAGGTTAGATGCAGGAAGATTGTTCCCGATGTTGGGGAAGTCCAGAACAAGGGGTCACAGTTTAAGGATAAGGGGGAAATCTTTTAGGACCGAGATGAGAAAAGAAATGTTCACACGGAGAGTGGTGAATCTCTGGAATTCTCTGCCACAGAAGATAGTTGAGGCCAGTTCATTGGCTATATTTAATAGGGAGTTAGATGTGGCCCTTGTGGCTAAAGGGATCAGGGGGTATGGAGAGAAGGCAGGTACAGGATACTGAGTTGGATGATCAGCCATGATCATATTGAATGGTGGTGCAGGCTTGAAGGGTCGAATGACCTACTCCTGCACCTATTTTCTATGTTTTTATGTTTCTAAGAGTCATAAGATCATAAGGTCATAAATGATAGAAGCTGAATTGGGCTATTCGGCCCATCAAGTCTAGTCTGCTATTCGATCATGGCTGATATATTTATCCATCCTAACCCCATGATCCTGCCGTCTCCTCATCCCCATAAGAGTCTGGTCTGCCGGTGCTAATTTCCTTTCCCTGAAAGACATGGCTGTTACAATATTCTACAAGTGATCCCAGATTTCTATTAAAAAATATATATTTAATTTCTGATCTTAAATTGCACAGATGCTGAAGTGAGACCTGGAAATTTGTCCAGGCCTGTGAATGAGAATCAAATCAACTTAAGGTGCTGGAAATCTAAAACAGAAAATGTAGAAACATTCAGCTGGGAAAGAGAGAGAGTTAACGTTTCAAGTTGAAGTCTCATCATCAGAGCTAATATTGTAATTCTGGTGAAAGATCTTTGACCTGAAACATTGCCTCTTCCTCACTCTGATGCTGATGCTGTCTGACCTGCTGAATGTTTCCAGCATTGTGTGCGGCTATCGCTGAATGTTGCTCCAGGAACCTTATTGTGGCTGCCTTCTGTCCCATCACATGTTTAACATCTGCCCAGAGACAGGCACACTCTTCCTGAGTGTTAGGGGTCCAGATCCGAAAGGTGACTTATCCATGTTCTCCAGAGACGCTGCCTGACCCGCTGAGTAACTCCAGCTTTTTTTGGTTTGTCTTTGGTTTAAACCAGTATCTGCAGTTCCTCCCCACACATCCCATTCATGTTATTGGCTGCTATCAGGCCGAACTCCTCATTCATGATCGGTAGTTTGGAATACATGTTCCCTCCATCTCAAGGAACGTTAAGCTGCATTCATGATTATGCATAGGATCAGATAGTGTCGAGGAGTTCTCAGGTGAGGGAAGACCAGTTCTACTGAGCTGTGAAATGATCTGGCTTAAATGGATAGAAACAACTAGGCAAGCAATAGGATAAAGGGAGGGAGCTCCTGGCATTCTGAGCAGGTACATTCACATAGAAACATGACTGGAGGTCCAGGCTGGAGTATCAAGCCCAGGACAAGCCCTTTACCAACAATCAATAACGTAGAAATACCAGCGAAAAGTAGAAAGTGCAGGGGATGAAACTCAATGCAAATTAGGGAAAAAGGAAAACGTGAAAAAAAAGGATTGGTAAATAAAAGTCACCAATGCTTCATAAACAGACAAATTATAATATAAAAATTAATTATTATATAAAAAACAAATTATACTGGAAAGCATGGAGTCTGTTTAAGCCACAGCCAACAATCTATAAAATGAGTATAGAATTTGGGAGGTAGACAAAAATGCTGGAGAAACTCAGCGGGTGAAGCAGCATCTATGGTGTGAAGGAATAGGCGACGTGTCGGGTCGAGACCCTTCTTCAGAATTTGGGAGGTCACGTTACAGTTGTATAAGACATTAGTGAGCCCACATTTAGAGTATTGTGTTCAGTTCTGGTCACCATGTTATCGGAAAGATGTTGTCAATCTGGAAAGAGAGTAGAGAAGATTTACGAGGATGTTGCCAGGACTCGAGGGCCTGAGCTATAGCGAGAGGTTGGGCAGGCTCGGACTTTATCCCTTAGAGGGCAGGAGGATGATGGGTGATCTTATAGAGTTGTATAAAATCATGAGATTAATACACCAGGCACGTCTTGCCCAGAGTAGGGGAATCAAGAACCAGAGGACATTGGTTTAAGGTGAGGGGAGAACGATTTAATAAGAACCTTTTTTAACACAAAGCGTGGTGGATATATGGAACGAGCTGCCGAAGGAGATAGTTGAGGCAGGTACTATCATAACAATTAAGAAACATTTGGACAGGTACATGGATCGGATAGGTTTAACCATATAACCATATAACAATTACAGCACGGAAACAGGCCATCTCGGCCCTTCTAGTCCATGCCGAACACTTACTTTCACCTAGTCCCATCTACCTGCACTCAGACCATAACCCTCCATCCCTTTCCCATCCATATACCTATACAATTTATTTTTAAATGATAAAATCGAACCTGCCTCCACCACTTCCACTGGAAGCTCATTCCACACAGCTACCACTCGCTGAGTAAAGAAGTTCCCCCTCATGTTACTCCTAAACTTCTGTCCCTTAATTCTCAAATCATGTCTTCTTGTTTGAATCTTCCCTACTCTCAATGGAAAAAGCTAATCCACGTCAACTCTGTCTATCCCTCTCATAATTGTAAAGACCTCTATCATGTCCCCCCCTTAACCTTCTGCGCTCCAAAGAATAAAGACCTAGCCTTTCTCTGTAACTTAGGTGCTGAAACCCAGGCAACATTCTAGTAAATCTCCTCTGTACTCTCTCTATTTTGTTGACATATTTCCTACAATTTGGCGAGCAAAATTGTACACCATACTCCAGAATTGGCCTCACTAATGCCTTGTACAATTTTAACATTACATCCCAACTTTAGAGGGTTATTGGACGAGTAGATGGGGCTTGTTGGTCAGTATGGGCAAGTTGGGCCAAAGACTCTTTCCAAGTTGTATGACGGTCACAAAAATAGGTGATTTGTAGACAGTGAAGATGGTTATCAAGTATTATAGCAGGATCTTGATCAACTGGGTACGTAGGCTGAAGAATGGCTCATGGAGACTAATGCAGATGAGAATGAAGTGGCGCATTTTGGGAAGTGAAAGCAGGGCATGATAATCACAGTGAACAGTGAGGTCCAGAGGATTGTTGTCAAGTAGAAATTGCAGGCAGATAGGGTGGCGAAGCTGTTTAATGAATGAATGATCGAAGATGGCACACAGGTTTTCATCAGGCAGGGAGTTGTGTATAAACATTGGAAAGTTATGTTATGACGTTGATGAAGCTGCATTATTGTGTTCAGTATTATGTCTCCCTGCTCTGGGAAATATTAGGCTGGATAGAATACCGAGAAGATTTTTTATGAGGATGTTGCCAGGACTTGAGATCGTAAGGTTGGGCAGGCTGGGGCTGCATTCCATGGCGTGTAGGAAGCTGAGGGGTGATCTTATAGATGTGTATAAAATTGAGAGGGGAATAGATATGCAGAGAGCTTTTTTTCTCCAGGGTAGAGGAATCAAAAACTCAAGGTCATAGGTTTAAGGTGAGTGCGGAAAGATTTAATAGGAATCTGAGGGGCAATATTTTCCCACAGAGGGTAGTGGATTTATGGAACGAGCTGCCAGAGGAAGTGGTCATCAGTCTGAAGGGGGTCTTGACCCGAAACGTTACCCATTCCTTCTCTCCAGAGATGCTGCCTGTACCGCTGAGTTACTCCAGCATTTAAACCAGCATCTGCAGTTCATTCCTACACAGGTAGTTAAGGCAGATGGTGTAACAACATTTCAAAGACATTTGCATAGAATGTGGATTGGAAAGATTTAAGAATCAAGAGGTTTTTATTGTCATAAGTCCTGAAACATAATAGAATTCCTACTTGCAGCAGCTCAACAGATATGTAAACATAGTACTCAGTAGACGTCATAATAAACAACAAAAATAAGTTCAATAATAATTTAAAAAAAACAATGAAACAATAAAAGTTAAAACAAAACAAAACTGGTGCAAACAAGACAGTTTGGCGTTTAGTTGGATTTCATGGTGTTCAATAGCTTAATAGTTGTTAGGAAGCAGCTGTTTCTGAACCTAGACATTACAGTTTTCCAGCTCTTATACCTTTTTCCTGAATGTAGGAGTGAAATGAGAGTGTGGCCAGGGTGGTGTGGGTCGCTGATGATGCTGGCTGCCTTTTTGAGGCAGCGACTCCTGTAGATCCCTTCGATGGTGGACTGGACTGTGTTCCCCACGCTCCTGCGTTGAACCAGGTCGTGCTGCAACCAGTCAACATGCTCTCTACCGTACACAGTTTTTTTTTAAATCAAAAAATGTATTCAATTATTAAAAAATAATATTTACACTACAATAAAACAAGCCAGAACCCACCACCATAATACAATACAAACATATATCCATAATAAACTATTATACAAATATGATACAATCCTTATTGAGGATCCTGTGGAGCCCAGCGGTCCCGGAACTCCCCCAGGGTGCCCGTAGACAGGGCGTATTCCCTTTCTAACCGCACCCGGGCACGGACGTATCCCCGGAAAAGGGGCAGGCAGCCAGCTCGGGTAGAGCCCTCCACCTTCTGGTGCCTTGACTCGCGGATGGCCAGCTTGGCCCTACCGTACACAGTGGAAGGTGAGGAGAGGAATATGGGCCAAACACAGGCAAATGGGAATGTCTCAGATGGAGCACCTTGTTCTGCATGGATGAGTTGGGCTGACAGCGGGTGTTGTTCATTATGACTGTGTGTGGAGAACAGACAATGGGGGCCTGTAGCTTAGACTGATGTCTGGCCTGAATAACCCTGGCCACAGCTGGCAACCATTCAAAACAAGTGTAGATTTACTAAAGTTGGCGTATGAAAAGATCCGTTTTTATTGCCACCCTTAACGTCCTTGCCATCCGTAAAAGATAGATCTTTTAAATTGGGGGTGGTGCCTTAGTGGAGTTGCTGCCTTCTAGTGCCAGAGACCCGGGTTCGATCCTGACTGTGGGTGCTGTCTGTTTGGAGTTTGTACGTATCACTATGACCTGCGTGGATTTTCTCCAGGATCTCCGGTTTCCTCCCACACTCCAAAGGTGTACAGGTTTGTAGGTTAATTGGCTTGGTAAGATTGTAAAATTGTCCCTTGTGTGTGTAGGATAGTGTTTGCGTGCGGGGATCTCTGGTCAGCGTGGGCTCGGAGGCCGAAAGTCTTGTTTCCACGCTGTATCTCTAAACTAAACTAAACTCTGATTTGCATTCATCTGTTTGAAGAGCTTCCTACTGAAAAAGACAAAACCAAACGAACTTTATAATGTTGGAATAGGCTGCTCTATGAACACTAAGAAAGCTTTATCACTTCTGCTGTAAAATACCCAATAACTGAGTGGTCAGCGAGCTTGGTCATCAGGTCTTCAACGTGTTAGTGAGGAAGGGCCACTAC
This sequence comes from Amblyraja radiata, assembly GCF_010909765.2. Taxonomy (NCBI): domain Eukaryota; kingdom Metazoa; phylum Chordata; class Chondrichthyes; order Rajiformes; family Rajidae; genus Amblyraja; species Amblyraja radiata. The sequence continues at coordinate 1,969,674 of NC_045983.1, read as the reverse complement.
AGCCAAGGACAAAGGGGTAAACAGGTGTGGGCAGTGTTGGCTGATCTGACAACCCCAGTGGGCTGACAGTTCCATTCTTTGAAAGGTAGACACAAAGTGCAAGAGTAAGCCAGTGGGGTAGGCAGCATCTCTGGAGAAAGGGATGGGTTGACGTTTTCGGGTCGGGACCATTCTTCAGACTCAGCCTTTATTGAAGGCGTGGATTTGGCGTAGAATGAACTAGGGTCCATTACAAAATACAGGAAGGAACTGCAGACGCTGGTTTACACCGAAGATAGACACAAAATGCTGGAGTAACTCAGCGGGTCAGGCAGCATCTGTGGAAGGGTCCATTGCAGGTGTGGGTGAGTGAGGCCCGGAGCTGCGGGAGAGTCAGAGCGAGGGCTTGCTGGTGCTGGTGCCAGTGCCGGTGCCGGTGCTGGTGCCAGTGCTGGTGTTGGTGCTGGTGTTGGTGCTGGTGCTGGTGCCGGTGCCGGTGTTGGTGCTGGTGCCGGTGCCGGTGCTGGTGTTGGTGCTGGTGTTGGTGCCGGTGCTGGCGCTGGTGCTGGTGTTGGTGCCGGTGCCGGTGCTGGTGCCGGTGCCGGTGCTGGCGCCGGTGCTGGTGCTGGTGCTGGTGTTGGTGCTGATGTTGGTGCCGGTGCCGGTGCCGGTGCTGGCGCTGGTGTTGGTGCCGGTGCTGGTGCTGGTGTTGGTGCTGGTGTTGGTGCTGATGTTGGTGCCGGTGCTGGTGTTGGTGCTGATGTTGGTGCTGGTGCCGGTGCTGGTGCTGGTGCCGGTGCCGGTGCTGGCGCTGGTGCCGGTGCTGGTGTTGGTGCCGGTGCTGGTGCTGGTGCTGGTGCTGGTGTTGGTGCTGGTGTTGGTGCTGATGTTGGTGCCGGTGCTGGTGCTGGTGCTGGTGTTGGTGCTGATGTTGGCGCTGGTGCTGGTGCTGGTGCCGGTGCTGGTGCTGGTGCCGGTGCCGGTGCTGGCGCTGCTGCTGGTGCTGGTGCTGCCACACGGTGTGAGAACTGCTGTGAGTCGAGGTGGATAGACTGTTGCTGTCTGTAATCCGGGTTGGCTCCCAACTGGGAAGCCGCGAGGCACAAGGTGGAGGCACATGCAAGCGCCGAGAAAACACACGTGGTAGCAAGCTTGGGTTAAAAAATGTCAATAGAAACGGAGAGCAGCAGGGATCATAGTGGGCGAGCAGTAAGGGAGGGTGTTGCAGAACGGCCGTCGGAGAGAGGAGGAGAACTGCAAAATAGATATACCTTGAGGAGATTTCGCAGTGGAGCAGACAAAATGTGTAGGAAGGAACTGCAGATGCTGGTTTATTCAAAGATAGGCACAAAATGGTAGAGTACCTCAGCGGGTGTGGAGTATCTGGCAGCATCTGTGGAGTAAATGGATGGGTGACATTTTGGGTCGGGACCCTTCTTCGGCTCCACTGACCAGCAGACTGGCCATATCTTGTGCTACTTCACTTTGCTGCTGCTGCCAAGGAGCATCAGTGCTTGTGTCAGTTCCCTGCCTTGTAGACTGACCGTTATACCTTGAGTTTGCAAACACTGACAGATCACACGGATGGATTCCTTCCCCGAGTTCAGTCCCGATATGCACTCAATAACACACCTGCTGATGTGGTAACATAATTCTGATACTTACAAAATCTGCCTTGGTTTTTAACATTTGTGGTCTGGCCTGGATTTACGGTGCCTTCCTGCACTGAGTGTCTGGAGAGACCATTTCAGGAAGGGCACAGTGTCGAGCCAGTGCCATTACATGCTAGACTGGCCAAGGATGGCAGGACCTGGTTTATTTTAGTTTTAGAAATGCAGCACGGAAACAGGCCCTTCTACCCACCCAATCCCCACGGACCAGCGAGCCGCAGACAATTGCAATAATCTACACTTGGTACAATTGACAATCTTTACAGAAGCCAATTAACCTACAAACCATTACGTCTTTGGAATGTGGGAGGAAACGGGGGCTCCCGGAGAAAACCCTCGCAGGTCACCGGGAGAACGTACAAACTCCATACATACAGCACCCATTGTCAGGATCGAACCCAGATTTCTGGTGCTGTAAGGCAGCAACTCTACCACTGCGCCACCATGATCCACGAGGGTTGTGCAACAGCTGTGGTTTCATGGGGTCACCAATCCTGCTGCGATCCTATGATCTCTGGCGAAGGATGGGCTTGATCTCCCAGTACTAAACAGAATGGACATGAGTTCCAGCACCTCACCCCTGTCCACCTCTCTCACTCTACCCTCTGCATGGTGACTGCACACGTCTCACTGTAAGATTGCTGTCAGACTTGCCGATCCTTCAGTTCTTGCACCCCCATATTATTTAATCAAGGCACTGCATTTCCCATCTCCAACTCAAGCTTCTCAGTGGCTGTGCCCCTGGACATTCCCACTGCTATTGTCCACCTGTGTATAAAACCACCAGAGAGATAGTTTGGTGGTTTTATACACAGGTGTACAAAATGTCTTTTACCCAGAGTGGGGGAATCAGGAACCAGTGGACATAGGTTTAAGATGAGGGGGGGAAAGATTTAATAGGAATTTGAGGGGCAACTTTTTTTACACAAAGGTATATGGCACAAGCTGCCACAGGAGGTAGTTGAGGCAGGAACTATCACAATGTTCAAGGAACATTTGGACAGGTACATGGATAGGATAGGTCTAGTGGGATATGGGCCAAGCGCAGATATGTGGAACCAGTGTAGATGACGAAGGGTCTCGACCCAAAATGGCACCTATTCCTTTTCTCCAGAGATGCTGCGTGACCCGCTGAATGACTCCAGCATTTTGTGTCTATCTTAGATGGGGCATGTTGGGCGGTGTGGGCAAGTTGGGCCGCAGGGCCTGTTTCCACGCTGGATGACTATGATTATCAATGCAAGGCATCCAAACTCCAGTCTACTTTTGCAGCTGCCTCATCCTGTCCATTGTACAGTAACTGGGCGTATGCCCTTTCCCAGCAGTGCCCATGAACCTACTCCAACCCCTCTCTCTACCCTGGCTCCTTTCTTCCTGGTATGTACTTACTGAACATTGGTCATATGGCGTCAGCCTATACACGGGCCACTTATGCTCGAACCCTCGTCAGGAAGTACGAGAGCGGGCACATGACGTCATGGGCTAGAGGGAGTGTCCTGGTACTTAAGGTCATCTCACCTCGAGACCTTAAGGGAGTCAACCGGTAGCTGAGCCCGAGTGAACAACCTCGTTCAGCTACAGCAACACTGTTATTATAGTTAGCGCACCAACCTAACGTGTCACCACTGAATAAACGACTCTTTGAACCGGCCTGACGTCTCACCTTTATTCACCACGTTTGGTGCCGCTACATTGGTGGCCCCGACGTGATTTCTAAATCATGGTTACACAAACTATCCTCCAATCTGGAAACCGCTACAGTCATTTCTTTTTTTGTTTTTGCTATTTGAATGTATATTTTTTCCCACTTTTATCTCCTTGTACTGTTTTCGTTTAGCTCCTGGTTTCTTTTCTCCTCTAGATGCTGACTGGCAGGCAGTTATATTGTTGAGAAAGTTTGGATGTTTATTTCATATTTCTGGTGTGATATTTACTAATAGTCTGTTCGCTGGTCTTCCCCTGCAGCTCGCTGTGCGAAGTTACAGATACAGCTGACCGAGGTGGTGAAGACCACAGGCGGACAGAAGGAGCTCATCATCAAACTGGAGCAGGACCTCAGCACCATACAATCAATGTCCTCCCTACAGCGTCCTGATGCTGAGGTACAAATTCTCGACTATTTGTGCAGAGTCTTCAGAAATCTACATTCAACAATTTCTGCCACGGGCATTCCAGCTCGCAACCGTTCAAAACAATCATCCGTCTATCAAAGCTGTTCTCACATTCTCTTTCTGTTTCCTTCTGCCTCTCTCTCTCTCTCTCTCTCTCTCTCTCTCTCTCTCTCTCTCTCTCTCTCTCTCTCTCCCCCTCTCTCTCTCCCTCTCTCGCCCCCTCTCTCTCTCTCTCCCCTCTCTATTTGCCTCTCTCTCTATTTGCCTCTCTCTGTATTTGCCACTCCCCCCCCAAACATCCCCTCAGACTTGTTCCTGTCTCAGCCCTTCTCTCTGTATTTTTAAAGCAGAGGTTGATTGGGTTCTTGATTAGTAAGGGTGTCCGAGGTTATGGGGAGAAGGCAGGAGAATGGGGTTGAGAGGCAAAGATAGATCAGCCATGATAGCCCGGAGTAGACTCGATAGGCCGAATGGCCTAATTTGCTCCTATGACTTATGAACTTCTGCAGGATAACTACAATTTGGTGCTAATGTCCAGCGTGGAGCTGTGGGTTGGTGACAGTCCCGTGTGTGAATGTGCAGTGTCTCAGCAATGGTCTGCAGGAGGTCACTGCACATTCTGGATATCCAGTTAATTCTTTTCCATGAATTATATGATTTAATGCTTAAAAGTTTCAATATAACTTAAAATTGCATTTATCTCACACATGTTAGAATTGTAGGATACTTCTGGAGAGGGAAAGATTAAAAGTATACAGATAATGTATAACATCTTGCTCCGTTCCTGGTCATGCAGAGAATGTGTGTTTAAGGAAGGGAAAATAACCTGACAAGGAACATATAAACTGTTTGTAAAGTTTCTGTAGGTGTGTGAAGATAAAATAATTAATGAAGGCAAATATTAACACCTTAGAGCCTGTAATGGGGGGGAATTGTAACACGGAACAGGCAGAGTGGAGCAGAGGTAGAGTTACTGCCTCACAGCGCCAGAGACCCAGGTTCAGTCCTGACTACGGGTGCTGTCTGTATGGATTTTCTCCGCGATCTCCGGCTTCCTCCCACATTCCAAAGACGTACAGGGTTGTTGGCTAATTGGCTTGGTGTAATTGTCCCTAGTGTGTGTAGGATAGTGTATGTTTACGGGGATCGTTGGTCGGCGTGGACTCGGTGGGCCGAAGGGCCTGTTTCCGTGCTCTGTCACTAAACTAAACTTGCCAGAGCCCAGTAGTCCGCATCCCCAAGTACTTAGGGAAGAATCTCAGGAAATAGTGGCCGTCATTTTTCCAAAGTGCTTTTGACTGGTTCAGTTTCCACAGATTGGAGGATAGTTTGTGTAACTATGATTTAGAAAAGGAGAGAAAACATGGAATTACAGACCTATTAGCCTGACATCAGCAGCGGGGACAATACTTGAAATATTATTAAACCCTTATTAACAAAGCTTTTGGGAAGCAGGAATAAAATTAGGTTGAGAGCGTCCTGTATAAACCCTGGGTGAGGTGAACATGTGAGAATGCTGCTGTAGGAAGGCTGTGTTCACCACCTCATGGGGTGTATGACGTCTAGGAGTCGCACAGCACAGAAACAGGTCCTGTGACCCACCACATCAGTGTGCACCACCAAATACCTATCTATCATATTCCTCATTTAGTTTACTGTCACATCTACCAAGATAAAGTGAAAAGTTTTTTGTTGCATGCTATCCAATCAGCGAAAAGACTATACATGATTACAATCAAGCCATCCACAGTGTACATGCAAGATAAAGGGAATAACGTTTAGTGCAAAATAAAGTCCAGTAAAGTCCGATTAAAGATAGTCCGAGGGTCTCCAATGAGGTAGATAGTAGCTCGGGACTGTTCTCTAGTTGTCCGTAGGATGGTTCAGTTGCCTGATAACAGCTGGGAAGAAACTGTTCCAAACCTGGAGCTATGCATTTTCACACTTCTGTACCTCTTGCCTTATGGAAGAGGGGAGAAGAGGGATGTGACTCATCCTTGATTATGCTGCTGGCCTTGCCGAAGCAGCGTGAAGTGTAGATGGAGTCAATGGAAAGGAGGTTGGTTTATGTGATGGTCGGTGCCATGTCAGCAATTTCTGGCAGTCTTGGATGGAGCTGTTCCCGAACCATGATGTGATGCATCCCAATAAAATACTTTCTGTGGTGCATCTGTAGAAGTTGGTGAGAGTTGTCGGGGACATGCCGAACTTCCTAAGCCTTCTAAGGAAGAAGAGGCGTTGGGCTGCTTTCTTGGTCGTTGCTTTGATATGGGTGGTCCTATCCACCAGTTCTTGTCAGAGTGTTATGTAGCATGAAACGGGTCCTTTTGCCCAGCTCTTCCAAGCCTTCCAAGATGTTTTCCTGAGTTCGTCCCATTTTTGCTTCTGTTTAGCACATATCCCTCGAAATCCTTCCTATCCATGTACCTGTCCAAATATCTTTCAGAAGTTGGAATTGTTTCCGCCCCTACCACTTCCTGTTCTATATACCCCCACTGTCCATGTGAAAAGCTTGTCCTTCAGGTCCCTTTTAAATCTTTCCCCTCTCACCTTAAATTCACGCCCTCCTGTTTTAGACTCCCTTACCCTGGGAACAACAGTGACCATTCACCTTATCCATGCCCCTGGTTTTACATATCTCGCCCCTAGCCCCCTATGTTGCAGAGGGAAAAACCCGGCGTATCCAGCCTCTCCCATCTCCCTCATTGGAGACCCACAAACTATCCTTAATTGGACTTTACTGGACTTTATCTTGCACTAAACGTTATTCCCTTTATCGTGTATCAGTGTGCAGTGGACAGCTGGGTTGTAATCATGGGTTGACTGGATAGCACACAACAAAAAGCTTTTCACCGTACATCTGACAATAAACTAAATTAAAACTTCCCTCTAATCCTGATAAAATCATTGTGAATCTTTTCTGCACCCTTTAGAGCTGAACGACATCTTTCCTAACGCTAGATAACCAGAACTGCTCTCAATACGGCAGGTGGGGTCTCACCAACATCTTGTTCATTTGCAATAATGTGCCCCACCTTATACTCACCGATCCATGTGGCACACCACTGGCCACAGGCCTCCAATCTCCACTACCACCCTCTGACTCCCACCATTAAGACAATATTGCTTCTAATTGTCTAGTTCACCCTGGGTCCCATGAGATCGAACCTGTAGACCAGCCTACCACAAGCCTTGCTAAAGTCCATGTCCACTGCCCTGTTCTCATCAATGCTCTTGCTAACTTATTTATAAAAAACTCCATTAAATTCATGTAGTGCGATTTCCCATCCACAAAGCCACGTTGACAAGTCCAAATCAGTCCTTGCCTTTTCAGGTGCAGTTATGTCCTTTCTCTCAGTATCCCCTCCATTCACTTTCCAATTTCTACTGGCCTGCTTGGCCTTTGTGATTCACGTCGTTTAGTTTAGTTTAGAGATACAGGACGGAAACAAACCCGCAGAGTCCACGCCCACCAGCGATCCCTGCACTCTTAACACTATCCTGCACCCTAGGGACAATTTACAATTTTACCAAAGCCAATTAACCTGCAAACCTGTACATCTTTGGAGTGTGGGAAGAAACCAGAACACTCGGAAAAATCCCTTGTGATCACGAAGTGAACGTTTCCTCCTATCTGTCCTATCAATACCTTTCAGAGTTCCTCTGCAGAGTACCAACGTTTCTCTGTGTCTTACTACCTAGCACTCAAAAATTCATGGTGCATGTCTACCATTATTTTATGTTAGACTTCAGAGATACAGTGCCCTTCAGTCCACCGAGTCCATGCCAACCAGCGACCTGCCTACACATTAGGGGCGAGATACAATTTTACCAAAGCCAATGAAACTACAAACCTGTATGTCTTTGGAGTGTGGGAGGAAACCGGAGCACCCGGAGAAAACCCACATAGTCACAGGGAGAACGTACAAACTCCGTTCAGACAGCAACCGTAATCAGGATCAGACCCAGTTCTGTGGTGTTGTAAGGCAGTAACTCTACCGCTGCACCACCTTGCCGCCCATACCATTATTAGATCTCCCAGAGTGTACCACCTCACAGTTATAAGAATTAAGTTCCTAAACCAACAGTGTCCACACAATTAACAGTTTTGATTTGCCACAATGATACTTGCATCATCTGGGTTATACTACCAGGAGAGATTACAGAAACTTGATTTGTATTAATTAGGAACTAATTAAAGTTTTAAAAATAAGAAGGGAAGGAATGGAGTTGACAGGGAGAAATGATCTTCAGTGGATGGGTCTGGATAAGAGCTCATGGTTCAGAAATGATCACCTTCAGGAGTAGTGTAAGAAGGAACTGCAGATGCTGGAAAATCGAAGGTAGACAAAAATGCTGGAGAAACTCAGCGGGTGAGGCAGCATTTATGGAGCAAAGGAAATAGGCAACGTTTTGGGTCGAGACCCTTCTTCAGACTGATGTGAGGGTGGGGGGCGGGAAGACTAAAGGAAGAGGCGAAGACAGTGGGCTGAAGGAGAGCTGGGAAGGGGAGGAGAAAGCAGGGACTACCTAAAATTGGAGAAGTCAATGTTCATACCGCTGGGGTGTAAACTGCCCAAGCGAAATATGTGGTGCTGCTCCTCCAATTTGCAGTGGGACACTCTGGCCATGAAGGAGGCTCAGGACAGAAAGGTTGGATTGGGAATGGGAGGGGGAGTTGAAGTGCTGAGCCACCGGGAGATCAGGTTGGTTATTGCGAACCGAGCGGAGGTGTTGGGCGAAGCGATCGCCAAGCCTACGCTTGGTCTCACCGATGTAGAGCAGCTGACACCTAGAGCAGCGGATGCCATAGATGAGGTTGGAGGAGGTGCAGGTGAACCTCTGCCCCACCTGGAAAGACTGCTTGGGTCCTTGAATGGAGTCAAGGGGGGAGGTAAAGCGATAAGTGTAGCATTTCCTGCGGTTGCAAGGGAATGTGCCAGGGGAGGGGGTGGTTTGGGGGGGAAGGGACGAATTGACCAGGGAGTTACGGAGGGAGCGGTCTCTGCAGAAAGCAGACAGGGGAGGAGATGGGAAGATGTGGCCGGCGGTGGGATCGACTCGGAGGAGCAGCACCTCATATTTTGCTTGAATAGTTTACACCCCAGCGGTATGAACATTGACTTCTCCAATTTCAGGTAGACCCTGCTTTCTCCTTCCCTTCCCAGCTCTCCCTCAGCCCACTGTCTCCGCCTCTTCCTTTCTCCTCCCCCCCACCCTCACATCAGTCTGAAGAAGGGTCTCGACCCGAAACGTTGCCTATTTCCTTCACTCCATAGATGCTGCCTCACCTTCAGGAGTAGAATGAGAACATACTCCAAAACATTAGAACTAGCACATGGGAACTTGGTCAAGTTTAGCAGAGACACAAACAAAAGCTGACCATAAAAGCTTTTGTTAGATATGTGAAGAGAGAAATGCGTGCCACCTGTAAGTCTCTTCAGTTAGAAATGGGGACATTTATAATGGGGAACAAATTAAAGGGAAACCAATTAAATACATTTTTAACAAAGATACAGATAACCTCCTGGGAATGTTGTGGAACACAGGATAGAAGGAGAGAAGGAATTAAATAAAATCATTACAGGGAAATGGCAGAAGTGAAATTGAAGAGATTAAAGTCCAATAAATCCCCAGATCCTGATAGTTTACATTGCACAATAGACAATAGGTGCAGGAGTAGGCCATTCGGCCCTTCGAGCCAGCACTGCCATTCACTGTGATTATGGCTGATCATCCACAATCAGTTCCTGCCTTCTCCCCATATCCCTTGACTCCGCTATCTTTAAGAGCTCTATCTAACTCTCCCTTGAAAGCATCCAGATAATTTGCCTCCACTGCCTTCTGAGTCAGAGAATTCCACAGATTCACAACTCTCTGCGTGAAAAATGTTTTCCTCATCTCCATTCTAAATGGCCTACCTCTTATTCTTAAACTGTGGCCCCTGGTTCTGGACTTCCCCAACATCGGGACCATGTTTCCTGCCTCTAGCGTGTCCAATCCCTCAATAATCTTCTATGTTTCAATAAGACATCCTGTCATCCTTCTAAATTCCAGCCGCTCCATTCTTTCAACATATGACAGTCCCGCCATCCTGGGAATTAACCTCGTGAATCTACGCTGCACTCCCTCAATAGCAAGAATGTCCTTCCTCAAATTTGGAGACCAAAACTGCACACAATACTCCAGGTGTGGTCTCACCAGGGCCCTGTACAACTGCAGAAATACCTATTTGCTCCTATACTCAACTCCTCTTGTTATAAAGGCCAATTAGCTTTCTTCCCTGCCTGCTGTACCTGCATGCTTACTTTCAGTGCCTGGTGTACAAGGACCCCCTGATCCCATTGTGCTTCCCCTTTTCCCAACTTGACACCATTTAGATAATAATCTGCCTTCCTGTTCTTGCCACCAAAATGGATAACCTCACATTTATCCACATTAAACTGCATCTGCCATGCATCTGACCACTCACCCAACCTGTCCAAGTCACCCTGCATCCTCATAGCATCCTCCTCACAGTTCACACTGCCACCCAGCTTTGTGTCATCTGTAAATTTGCTAATGTTACTTTTCATCCATTCATCTAAATCATTGATGCATATTGTAAATAGCTGTGGTCCCAGCACCGAGCCTTGCGGTACCCCACTAGTCACTGCCTGCATTCTGAAAGGGACCCTACTAATTTGTTAATCCCTACTCTTTGTTTCCTGCCTGCCAACCAATTGCTGCATTCGCTGTAAGGCAGCAACTCTACTGCTGCACCACCGTGCCGGTCACTGGTCCTTCACTGGGCGGCGCGGACTCGGTGGGCCGAAGGACCTGTTACCACGTTGTTTAGTTGGCTGTTTGCGGTCAGCCTCAGGAAGCCTCAAGCTATGGCAGCACAGCCTGACCCAAGTCTGGACCTGGTGAAGTGAGGTGCACGGTGGAGACACTCACTGTCCTGTATGTCCAGGCAGCACAACCCAGTGAAACCTGTCACTGCTGGTCAGTGGCTCCCAGCAGGTGAGGTCAGTTAGACAGACACATGGAAGTGCAGGGAATAGAGGGATATGGATCATGTACTGACGTGGCTGATGAGATCAGTTTAACTTGGCATCATGTTGGGAACTCACATTGTGGGCCGAAGGGCCTGTTCCTGTGCTGTACTGTTTTGTGTTCTTGACAGGACAGGGACGGAGAGGATGTTTGACACGTGGGTGAATCTAGCACAGGAGAATGTTGTTTCAAATAAAATCATCTTTTCCACTGGAGATGAAGAGGACTTTTACTCTCAGCAGACACGAGTCTTTGGAATTCTCTACTGCAGTTGATGAGACCGGATCTTTTGAAATGCCTCAATACTGAGTGTGATATTTGTGAATTGAGAGGGTGTTAATTGGGAACAGCTCGGAAAGGGAGGCTGTGGCCAAGATCAGAGCGGCCAAGATCTTGTTGAAGGGTGGAGCAGGCTCGAAACCAGATGGCTGACTTCCTTGTTATCTTCCCCATGTTCTCTTTGGAGTAAATTTAGTAAAGATCGGCAAAGGAATGAAGTTTAGTTTAGTTTAGAGATACAGCACGGAAACAGGCCCATCGGCCCAACGAGTCCGCGCCGACCAGCGATCCCTGTGCACTAACACTACCCTACACACAATAGGGACAATATACAATTTTTACCCACGCAGGTCACGGGGAGATCATGCAAACTCCGTACAGACAGCACATGTAGCCAGGATTGAACCCAGGTCTCTGGCGCTGTAAGGCAGCAACTCTACTGCTGCGCCACCGTGCTACCCACGATGTTTTGCATAGAGTGAATATGATTAACAGAATAAACAGTTTTCTTTTCACATATAGTTTAGCTAGAATGTATTGTCCAAAATTGTGGTGCAAGCAGATGGTCTTTTTTTTAAACAGCAATAATAGTAAGATTAAACGAGAACTTACCAGTTTGAAGTTTGATCTGTATTTTATGAGGAGTTACGATGAGGGATTACGTGAAGAGCCCGCTCAGCACGCATGCGCGGCATACTTCAAAGCAGCGGTGTGGGATCACAGATAGACACAGTTATTGAAGTAAACATAGTAAAGACAAGGAGAAATCAGTTTATCAGTTTGACCCATATTATTGAGGATGGGAGCGGAGGGCACGTAATCTCTCATCGTAACTCCTCATAAAATACAGATCAAACTTCAAACTGGTAAGTTCTCGTTTAATCTTACTATTTTACTTCGGAGTCACGTGAGTGATTCCATGAAGACTTCAAAGCTCTGTGATTTCAAACCGTGTAACAGTTATTACTTCACGCACTGCCGAAGTCCTTGAGGGAGGAAGTGTGTTATCGTAATCAACCAATTAATCTGTTTGTAGAAAAACACAATGGTATTTTTTAACAATAACAACAAAGAAATTAAATTTCAACATATAATCCTCCGCCATTTCCGCCACCTCCAACGTGACCCCACCACTCGCCACATCTTCCCATCTCCCCCTATGTCTGCCTTCCGCAAAGACCGCTCCCTCCGCAACTTCCTTGTCAATTCTTCCCTTCCCTCCCGTACCACCCCCTCCCCGGGCACTTTCCGTTGCAACCGCAAGAAATGCAACACCTGTCCCTTCACCTCCCTCCTCGACTCCATTCAAGGACCCAAGCAGTCGTTCCAGGTGCGACAAAGGTTCACCTGTATCTCCTCCAACCACATCTACTGCATCCGCTGCTCTAGATGTCAGCTGATTTACATCGGGGAGACTAAGCGGAGGTTGGGCGATCATTTCGCCGAACACCTCCGCTCAGTCCGCAATAACCTACCTGAACTCCCGGTGGCTCAGCACTTCAACTCCCCCTCCCATTTCCAATCCGACCTCTCTGTCCTGGGTCTCCTCCATTGCCAGAGTGAGCAACACCGGAAATTGGAGGAACAGCACCTCATATTCCGCCTGGGTTGCTTGCGTCCGGATGGCATGAACGTTGAATTCTCCCAGCTTTGCTAGCCCTTGCTGTCTCCTCCCCTTCCTTAACCCTCGAGCTGTCTCCTCCCATCCCCCCGCCCTCGGGCTCCTCCTCCTCCCTTTTTCCTTCCATCTCCCCCCCACCCCCCATCAGTCTGAAGAAGGGTTTCGGCCCGAAACGTCGCCTATTTCCTTCGCTCCATAGATGCTGCTGCACCCGCTGAGTTTCTCCAGCATTTTTGTGTACCTTCGATCTTCCAGCATCTGCAGTTCCTTCTTGAACAAAGAAATTAAATTGCTCCCCTGGGCTTAAATTAAATATTTGCAGTTTGTAAAATCTTTCCTGCAAATAAAACAGGTTTTGCCAACGGCTTATTATAAAATTTTCTGAACGGTCTTTCCCCCCACCATCCTGCTGTAGCCAGGATGTGGTCTATAGGCATGTCCATTCTTTTAGCCGTCGACGTGGATGCTGCCCTGGTGGAATGAAATTTGTACATGTTAGTTTTTATCCCAGCAGCTTTTAGCACCTGCTTGAGCCATCTCGAAATGGTTTGGCTCGTCACCCGACCATAAGGTTTTTTATGACTGACCCACAAGGCTTTTCATCTCCCTCGAATATTTTGGTTGTGTCTATGTAGGATAGTAGGGTCATGGCACATAACCATGTTTCTGGCGGGTAAGCCCGGAATTCCACGACTGGATTAGGTGTTCCTGGTCTGCTCTGTTTGATCATTCCCTGGATAACGACAGAGATCTGGTCTGGAGCTGTGAGCATGGTGTCCAGTCGCAATAGGTGTAGTGACTGGACCCTCTGTGCAGATACAAGTGCCATCAACATGAGTGTTTTGAGCATAGATTGTTCCAGGTTAAGGGGTCTGGCTGGTGGCCATCCCCTGAGGTATGTCAGGACTACACTGACATCCCATATATGGGTGTACCTTGGTCTAGGGGGTTAGAGTTGTAAATACCCTTGATTAGTTTGACCACCAGCGAGTAGGACCCCATGGCCTGTTGTCCTGGAGCTGGTTTTAAATAGACAGACAGGGCACTTCTAGCTGTGTTGATGGCTCTGTAGCTGAGTCCTTCATCGTGGTGAAGGTTCGCCAGGAATTCCAGTACGTTGGTAACTGTAGCGGTTGAGTAGGTGGTCCCTGTATCCAAGCAGTACTTCTCCCATTTTTTGATGCTGGACAAATGCTGTTTTTTAGTGGATGTTCGGAGGGATGCTGACATGGTGTCGACGGTTTGTTCTGATAATCCCAGTCCCAGAAGTGGTTTGTGCAGAATCTGCAACCCAGGAGTTTGATTTTTTCATGGCACGGGTGGCTTGTGCCCGACACTGGGTGTTAATAACTCTGGGTCACTGGGGAATACCATCGGAGTTTCAACAACCATGTCATGGAGTATTGGGAACCATGGCTGCGTAGGCCAGTCGGGTACTATCAAAATACCTGAAGCAGAGTCCATTTGTATTGTGCGTAGTCCCCGACTGATGAGGCAGAAGGGAGGAAATGTATAGAAGAAGAATTTCCCCAATCCAGCGCGAACGCATCTACCGCTGCTGCCTCAGGTCTGGTTCCCTAGCGACATACATAGGTACCTGGTGATTTTATCTGGCGTGCCATATTGCTTGATAACTTTTGCGGAAATTTTTTTTTTGGGTTTTAACATCCATTCGATGTTGTCATTAAATTTACGGGACCTGGTGTCTGCCACTGTATTTAGCTTACCTGGCAGGTAAGTTGCTGATAGTCAAATATGTCTTTCGACACACCATTGCCAAATTGTGTTGACCAACTTGTCGCATGATACCGATTTTATGCCGTCCATATGGTTAATGTAGGCCACCACCGTAGTATTATCTATTTGTAACCGTACATGCAAGTGATGCATATTTGTGTATATGCTTTAAACCATAAAAGTCACCCATCTCTAGATAATTAATGCCCAGTGTAAGTGGTAATGATGACTCTGGGTTAGTCCATCTATTACCTGTGCTGGATATAGAGTTAGTTGCTCCCCAGCCTTGAGCACTGGCATCTGTTTGGATAACTAACATAGGGTTAGTGATGATAATAGGGCTGTAAACTATGCCAAACGTTTTTTGCCCACCACTGTAGTTCTGATATTGCTTCAGTGGGTAACTTCATGACACGATCATAATGACCTGTATGTTGTTTTTGGTGCAAAGGTCCGAATAATGTAGCCGGAAAATGCTGCTACCATTTTTCCAATTACTCTGTTACTTGTTGAGTAGTTGGTAGTTTGTTGACCATTAAATTGTTGCATGATTGTGCCAATTCAACTATTTTGTCTCTTGGCAATGTTACAGTCACGTAGACTGAATTAATTGTGAAGCCCAAGTAGTCCATGATTGTGGATGCTTAAACTTAGATTTATCTGGATGTAAGACAATCCCAGGGTTTTGAATAACTGTTTTGTAGCTGACACAGCTAACATAGTCAATTCCATGGTCTTGCCTACCATTTAAGACATCGCTTTAAACTGCTATAGCTGCCCCATCCAGGTAAATTTCAGGTATCTGCGATGATCCTTGTGAATGGTACTAAATAGTAAACATCTTTAAGATCAATGCTTGCCATGAAGTATCCTTTGGAATGTAGTTGTTTGGCAGTAACAACTGTTTCAATTTTGAAATGTATATACTTAACAAACATATTTAGTGAAGTTAAGTCAATGATGATGCGACATCCACCATCTTGTTTGGGTTTAGTGAATATATTGCAAGGGTTCAGGTTTTCCCATGATACCCTTAGTAATTAGTCTCACCAGTTCAGCTTGTCCCTCTCGTTTCTTTAACGGAGAGGGGAAAATACCCTCTGGGGTGAATGTTGACCAGGTGGCAATTTTTCTAGTATGAATTGTATTTGTATCCACTAATGCCATTGAGTATATACTGATCACTCGTGATAGACTCCTGTGTGTTAGTATTACTCTATATGCTGGTAGGAACCAGACCCACCTACCTCCATGGTTATGGGTATTCTTCTGTTTCCTGCTGGTCCAACGAGTGTTGCACGTTGTCTGACGTGGCGGTGACGTTGGGGGGTGGCACATTTTCCATGGTGTCCGCTCTGGGCCCTGGTCTAAAGAAGACTTTCGGTGATAGAATGCGGACCCCAAGCTTTCATCAGTCCCATATGGTAGACGTCGACTGATGGACGCGATGGGGTGTTGCTGCTTATTGTTTTTGGTTTTTCTCGTCCCGGGGCCTGCCCTCATGAGACCGAAAGCTTGTTAAGGCCTCTCCATATCCTTCATATGCTTTGTGAGGTTTTTGCCAGAGAGCAGTGGGTCTGGCTCAGTGGCTGGGGTTTTGCACAACCCCGCAAATTTAGGATTTTATGGCAGGTCTTATGATTTGTTTACGAAGGTTGTGGTCATCTCCATATTGGTCCACGGAACGAGCAGACGATGTGATGGCGGACGTCAAGAGCCTGAGGACCGCTGCAGTTTTAGCTCCTGGTTCCGAATGTTTGCCCTAACATGCCCCCACTTTTGGCTGTTTACAGCCGGCACTTTAAGGGACTCACAGTTCTCTGGAGCTGTATACCTCATTGACCACCTCTCCTGTAGGGCCTTGAACGGCCTCCTGCACGTGGGGTTGCCACGTAGCGGTTCACCACACCTAGTAGCTCTTCCTGTTCCTGCACCCCTTGCATACTGGTCACCAAAGCTACTATCGGGTAAGGAGGAAGCAATGGACAGTGCAGAAGGCACTGTGGAGGGAGTGCCTGAACTCCCCCCTGCGAGAGCGCCCCTCACGAAGCGCGTCTCGCTGGAGCTCCTGCTCCAGGAGCCGGTCCAGCGGCTCAGGCGGCTGTCTCTCCCCCGGGCGGGTGGAGAGACGTCCCCGTCCGACAAGTCGGAAGCCACCGGTCGGACGCCTCTTCCGTGGCTTTACTTCCAGCCCGCTGCTCAGGTGCTAGCGGGCTGGGTTCGGACGCGGTGTCGGGGAATAGCGGAGGCCAGGTAAGCGGTCCTACCTGGTTATTCCTGGTGGCGGCGCGACTCGTTGCAGCGGCTCCTACAGCCTGTCTGTCTTTTTTTTATTTTTGTCTAGTTAAATGTAGTGTTTGTGTTTTTTTAAGCTTGGTTTTAAATGTGTATATGTGGGGGGCGGGGGGGGGAGGGGGAAACCGTTTTAAATCTCTTCCCTGTTCGGGAGACCCGACCTTTTCCCTGTCGGGTCTCCGCTGTCGTTGGGGCCTAGCACCGTGGAGCGGCCTCCAACCTGAACGACCCGGGTTCTCGGGAGAATGCGGATCTGCGGACTACTCACCATCGTGGGGCTGGCCGGCCTCGGTGCGTGGGGAGCGGTGGTGACTCGCTGCTGCGACTCGACTCCTGGGGCTCGGAGGCTCCAGCAACGCAGCCGCGGGTCCGGTGGACTGGGACATCGGGAGCTCGCGGGTCCGGGGGGAGAGAGAGACCGCTTCCCGGAGCTCCCGCAACGCGACTTCTCCAACCCGTGTCGCGGGGTTGGAACGACCCGGACCGGGACCGTACATCACCTGGCGCGGCTTCATGGCCGTGGGACTCACCGTCGCACGCTGGGGCTCCGACCTTGTACTTTCAGACCGGGAGCAGGGCCGTAAATCGCCACGCGCGGCCTAAAATGGCCGTGGGACTTAGCATCACCCGCCTGGGGCTTGGACATCGGGAGAGAAATTGAGAGCAGGGGAGAGAAAAGACTTTGCCTTCCAACACAGTGGGTTCACTGTGATGGATGTTTGTGTGAACTTAATTGTGTGTATGTCTGTAGGACATTGTTTTTGTTTGTATGGCTGTGGAAACAAAATTTCGTTTGAGTCTCACTGGGGCTCAAATGACAATAAATTTGTATTGTATATTGTATTGTATTGTACCGCCTTGTTGCTGAACCCCTACCCACTCTTCCGTGGCTTGGGGAACTGGTTTGTTCTAGAGCCTTTCTTCTCTGCCTGAGAGCAGAAGGCTCCTCCTGTGAAAGAAAAACCCGACCTCAGAGCTTACCTGACGGCCCGTTTCTTTCACCCCGTAGCGGGAGCGCCTGACTCCCCCAGAGTCCAACGGGGGCCGCTTGCGTCTGCTGCTTTGCTCCACCTGGAGCAACAAACAGACGCGAGTCGCTGGTTAAACTGAAGGTAAGTACTTACCTAAAGCTTCCTCTTTCAGGCTTGTAGCGGGAGCGCCGCGCATGCGTGCTGAGCGGGCTCTTCACGGAATCACTCACGTGACTCCGAAATAAACTTGGTCAATATCTAATGAGGGCCAGGGGAGTGGCAGAGGCAGGATTGATGGACCTCTCGTGCTTTGTCTATTCACAATGCTCAGAGGTAGAAATGTACTTCTTTAAAATTTTACTTTTATAATGCCATTAAGCCGAATATGTTAAATACAGCAGGGGGTGCCAGTGAGAACCAAGTTCTGAAATGGCCTAACCTTGACCAGAAATCACAAAGGGATATGGAAACGAGAAAATGGACCCGAAAATGGGAAAGATGAAAATGAAACCTGTTATCTCACTGACGTTCAGCAAACATGAAACACTCGTGAATATTAACCCATTATTAACCCAGCCTCATTCCCATGCCCATTACCCATATAGAGCGGCAATACTGGCCAATTAACCCAACTTTTTCTCCCTCCTACCCAGCTCTCCCACAAAGCCTACTGTCTCCACCTTTTTTCCCCGCTCCACCCCCCCTCCCCCCCCCGACATCGGTCTGAAGAAGGGTCTCGACCTGAAACGTCATCTATTCCTTCACTCCATGGATGCTGCTTCACCTGCTGAGTTACACCAGGATTTTTTTGTCTACCATCAAATTTTCCAGCATCTGCAGTTCTTTCTTAAACAACCCAACATTCAGTGTGTTTTCCAAATGTGGAAGTAAACCAGTGTCTCAAGGAAACTCGTGGTTGTGTGTTGATCCCACAAGGCACCAGAGGTCAGGATTGGGCTCAGGTCTATGGAGCCATGAGCAGCAGCAGCACTACCACATGCAGCTCTGAACCACTTCAAGGCAAGCAGTTCAGAGAAGGCTTAAAACCCCTGTCCCACGGTACGAGTTCATTCCAAGAGCTCTCCCGAGTTTGCCCTGATTCGATCTTGGAGATTTACGGTAATGGCCGCTCATCGGTACTCGGGGCTCCCGTGGACATTTTACAACATGTTGGAAAATCTTCACGAGTCTTCCCGTGCTTACCTGCCATTAGCGAGTCTTCCCTAGTACCTGCCGTTAGCGTTACGAGCCGCTAAGAGACGTCCCCGAGCTCCGACGTACCCGCTACGTTCATTCTCCGTGCTTACCATGAGCTTGATTTTTTTTTAACTCGGGAGAGCTCTTGGAATGAACTCGTACCGTGGGACAGGGCTATTACCAGACTCATAACTATAATATGAGGAGAACTTATACAGGCTGGATACAATTGGGTGGGTTCAGAAAAGCAGGGGCGGCACAATGGCTCAGCAGTAGAGTTGCTGCCTCACAGTGCCGGGTTCGATCCTGACTACGGGTGTTGTCAGTCTGATCTATGGGGAGAGGTTGGGCAGGCTTGGAGTACAAGAAGCTGAGGGGTGATCTTACAGAGGTGCATAAAAGCATGAGGGGAACAGATACGGTGAATGCACAGAGTCTTTTACCCAAGGTGGGAAATCATAATATGCCTCCCACCGTACACCTATGTCGTAAGGACAGACGGTGGGTTTAAGGTGCGAGGCACAAGGAACTGGAGGGGAACGTTTTTCACTTGATTTAGTTGGCTCTTTGCTGCCAGCCTCAGGAAGCCTCAAGCTTTCTCAGCAGAGCCTGACCCAGGTGTGGACTGGGTAAAGTGAGGTACTGGTGCATTCACCTGTCGGTGCCGAGTCCCTGAGGACAGGCAGCACATCACAGTGGAAACAGTCACTGCTCATCAGTGGCTCACATGTTACACAACTTTATTTTTTTGTGTTAAAGATGTTACCAGGACTCAACAGCCTGATCTATGGGAGTTTTTCACTCAGAGAGTACGGGCATATGCCATTGCAGGTAGTTGGGACAGGTACAATAACAGCATTTAAAAAGGCACGTGGACAGGTACATGGATATGTTTAGAGGGATATGGGCCAAATGCAAGCATATGGGGCTAGCATTTGGTCAGCATGGACGGGTTGGGCTGAAAGCCCTGTTTCCATGCTTTAGTGATTTAGTGGGTTTTGTAATTTAACATATTTTATTTCTATAACTACATTTATTTTTCCTAACTTGTAATGGCTTTCAACCGATAAACAATCTTTCTTAGCAGCTACTGATCAGTTGCAGTGAAGGCTCCACGAAACCACAGCCCTGGGACAGTAACATTTCACTCGCCCAGGCACCTGTCCCGTGGGCAGCCTGTGGGGGTAGGGCGAGCGGGGGCCACTCACTCCTGTTGCGATTCTACTGCCTGGCCCCAACAATGAATTGTGCATGTGTAGGAAGGAACTGCAGATGCTGGTTTAAACTGAAGATCGACACAAAATGCTGGAGTAACTCAGCAGGTCAGGCAGCATCTCGGGAGAGAAGGAGTATGTGACATTTCGGGTCGAGACCCTTCTTCAGTCTGAGAGACAAGAGAAACGTGAGATATAGATGGTGATATAGAGAGATATAGAACAATGAATGAAAGATATGCAAAAACGTAATGATGATAAAGGAAACAGGACGTTGTTAGCTGTGGGCCGGGTGAAAACGGGTAACAGACAATGAGACTCAACAAGACGACTTTGAAGCTGGTACAATGACTTGGGTGGGGACGGGATGGAGAGAGGGGATGCGGGGATTACTTAAATTTAGAGAAACCAATGTTCATACCACTGGGTTGTAAGCTGCCCAAGCGCAAATGTGAGGTGCAGTTAGGCTAATTGTGATTCCCAGCAGCTGGCAACAGTGAGAGGCATTAGTTCTGCTACACTTGTGATGACGTACCAGTCTCATTAGACCTTCACAGTAATCTACCCCTGTTCTGTGCATCACTCCTCTGAAGAGATCTCTTATTTCCCACTTTCAATTTTTCAATGTCAAAACTGATGCTTCTTGTTTTACTGATTTCTCATATTCCTGGAAAATCAATTTTCATCCCTCCTTTCTGTGGCTTTGAGCAACTATGATCTATGAAGGGCGGGCGGCACAATGGCGCTGTGGTAGAGTTGCTGCCTTACAGCACTGGAGACCCGGGTTCCATCCTGACTATGGGTGCTGTCTGTGTGGAGTTTGTACGTTCTCCCTGAGACTGCGTGGGTTTTCTCTGGGTGCTCCGGTTTCCTCCCACATTCCAAAGACGTGGAGCTTTGTCGATTAATTGGCTTCTGTAATAAAAAAAATAGTTCCTGGTGTTTAGAATAGTGCTAGTATATGGGGAGATCACTAGTCGGACTCGGTGACCAGAAGGGCCTGTTTCTGCGCTGAATGTCTAAAGTCTCTCTGATACAGAGAAATGTGAAGTATTGTATTTTGAGAAGACTGACATGGGCAGGACCTACACAGTGAATGGTAGTGCTCCGGGGAGTGTTATAAAGTAGAGGGATCTAGGAGTGGAGGTACAAAGTTCCTTGATGGTGGAGTCACAGGTAGATAGGGTGGTCAAAAAGGCTTTCAGCACATTGGCCTACATCAGTCACAGTAATTGACTCTAGAGGTTGGGAGGTCGTGTTGCAGTTGTATAGGACGTTGAAATAGACTGCATTTAGAATATTGTGTTCAGTTTTGGGCACCATGTTACATGAAAGATGATGTCAAGTTGGAAAGGGTACAGAGAAGATTTACGAGGATGTTGCCAGGACTCGAGGATCTGAGCTGTAGGGAGAGGTTGAGTAGGCTGGGACTCTATTCCTTGGAGCACAGGAGGATGAGGGGTGATCTTATAGAGGAGTATAAAATCATGAAAGGAATAGATTGGGTAGATGCACAGAGTCTCTTGCCCCAAGTAGGGGAAATGAGAACCATCGATTTAAGGTGAAAAGATGAAATAGGAAACCTTTTCATCCAAAGAGTGGTGGATGTATGGAACAAGCTGCCAGAGCAGGTAGTTGAGGCAGGAATATCGCAACGTTTAAGAAACAATTAGACGGGCACATGGATGACAGGTTTAGAGTGTTATGGGTCAAATGCAGGCAGGTAGGTCTAGTGTTGATGGGACATATTGGTCGGTATGGGCAAGTTGGGTCGAAGGGCCTGTTTCCACGCTGTATCACTCTATGACTATGACTCACTGAAGGTGTTTTTTCACCATAAATTATTTTTTCTTTGTATAACAAAGTAAATAACAGGACTTTACCAGTGTCTTCCATTAATCCTAATTTATCATTGGCACCAGGGAGCAGATGTCAGCAACATGGAGAAGATCCCTGAACCCATCAAGGAAGCTACAGCTCTCTTCGGTAAGAACGCAGTCCGTAAACTTGTCGTGTCAAGATCAGTGTTTGCTGTACTGTACCACCATCCTCTGACACCTAGGACCAAACACACTGGCTTGCTCACCCTGGATCCCATGTGATGTAATCCTCCAGAGCAGCCTACCATGCGGGAAGGACACAATGTGCTGGAGTACATGTGGGTCAGGGAGCATCCTGGAGTACATGTGGGTCAGGGAGCATCCTGGAGTACATGTGGGTCAGGGAGCATCCTGGAGTACATGTGGGTCAGGGAGCATCCTGGAGTACATGTGGGTCAGGGAGCATCCTGGAGTACATGTGGGTCAGGGAGCATCCTGGAGTACATGTGGGTCAGGGAGCATCCTGGAGTACATGTGGGTCAGGGAGCATCCTGGAGTACATGTGGGTCAGGGAGCATCCTGGAGTACATGTGGGTCAGGGAGCATCCTGGAGTACATGTGGGTCAGGGAGCATCCTGGAGTACATGTGGGTCAGGGAGCATCCTGGAGTACATGTGGGTCAGGGAGCATCCTGGAGTACATGTGGGTCAGGGAGCATCCTGGAGTACATGTGCAGGAAGGAACTGCCGATGCTGGTTCATACTGAATATTTGAAGAAGTGTTCAGGCCCAAAATGTCGCCTATTCCTTTTCTCCAAAGATGCTGCCTGACCCGCTTAGTTACTCCAGTAATTCTTGTTCCCTGGAGAATATGTTCGTGCAGACTTTACAGACTTCTGTAAATTGCCTCCTAGTGTGCACAATAGAACTAATGTGCGGGTGATTATTGGTCGGCACGGACTTGGTGGGCCGAAGGGCCTGTTTCCATGCTGTATCTCTAAACTAAACTGGGTGAGATATGTTCCAGCAGATATCCGTGATATGTCCAGGCTGTGGTCATGAAATCCACCTTTCTGTTGCAGCTTCTCCAAGCTCTGAGGTTCCACAGGGACAGATGGACTCTCTGCTCTCCATCATTTCAAGTCAGAGAGAAAGGTTCCGAGCCCGGAACCAGGAGCTGGAATCGGTACGTATATGACAAAGCTTAGACAAGCCAGGGAGCAATGAAACCTTGTTCATGTGCAGCTCACAGATTAAACAGTATACGTGTGGTAATGATACATACAACAAAAGCACACGGCACCACAATGGTACAAGATAATATGCAATCTGAAATAGTGAAAAAATATTCAAGTATAAAAATGGAATAATTGAATGAGGTCGAGTTAGAAGCAAGAATATGTGGCAGCACTTCGAGAAGAGAATACAAAGAGATGATTGGTTCAGGATGTGTAGAAAGGCACTACAGATGCTGGTTCACTTGCACCTCCTCCGAACTTATCTACCGTAACCGATATTCTCGGTATGGACTCCTTTAAATCGGCGACACCGTGCAGACTGGGCGATCATTTTGCTGAACACCTACGCCCAGTCTGCATTCGCCGAGGCGGTTTCCCGGTTGCTAAACACTTTAACTGCCCATCACATTCCCATACTGTTCTGTCCTGGGCCTCCTCCATTGTCAGAGTGAGGCCCAGCGCAAATTGGAGGTACAGTACCTCATATTTCACTTGGGCAGCTTACAGCCCAGCGGTATGAACTTTGATTTCTCTAATTTCAAGTAACTCTTACGTTCCCTCCCCCACCCTAGTCAACCTACTAGTTCCACTGCTCGCATCCCTGTATCTCTTCGTTGTCGCCTCTTTCCCAGCCAACAATGGGCCATTGTGGGCTCCACCCATTCTTGCTCATCTGTTGCCAGTCCCGTATTTTTCTGGCCTTTTCTTACCTCCAGTTCGCTCCCCTCTACTGTCAGTCTGAAGAAGGGTTCCGACCCAGAACATCGCCCACCCTTTTTCTCCAGAGATGCTGCCTGACCCACTGAGTTACTCCAGCACTTTGTGTCTGTGACTGGTTCAGGAGTCTGATAGCTGTGGGGAAGAAGCTGTTCATATGTCTGGATGTTCGAGTTTTCAAGCTCCTGTACTTCTCCCAGAAGATATAATTGGGATAGACACAAAATGTTGGAGCAACTCCGCGGGACAGGCAGCATCTCTGGGGTGATGTTTCGGGCCGAACCCCTTCTTCAGACTTATGTGGACTTCGGGCCTCGACCTGAAATGTCACCCATCCCTTCTCCCCAGAGATGCTGCCTGGCCTGCTGAATTACTCAAGCATTTTGTGTCTACCTTCGGTTTAAACCAGCTTCAGCAGTTCCTTCCTATAGGTATAGTTGAGAATAGGAATGGCCAGAGTGACAGGTATCTTGCCTTCTTGATGTAACCCACTGTGGAGATGGACTGGATGAAAGGAAGTAATGAGCCTGTGATTGCCTGCACTGTGTTCACCACTCTGTGTGGGTTCAGGCGGTCAAGAGCAGAGCTGTGACAACACCTGGCTAAGGTGCATCCAGCTGAATACTCTCTCTAGAGCTTCTGTAGATGTTTCAGAGAATCCTCGTGAATGTACCAAATCTTCATAGATGCGTAAGAAAGTAAATACGCTGATGGGCGTTCTTGATCACCGCATCAGTGTGAAGGGACCAGGTTAGGTCGCCGGTGATGTGGATGACAGGAACATGAAGCAGTCCAACATTTCTACCACAGCTTCATTGATTAGAAAAGAGTTGTGCTTGCCTGGGTCACAACCAGCTTGCTGACGTTGAGGGCTACATTGTTGTGCAGACAACACTGTATAAGGTTCTCAATCTCTTTCCTGTACATCGTCTCATTGTTGATGTAGATCTGAACAACTGCAATGGTATCATCGGTGACTGTAAAGATTGAACTGATGTATTGGCCACACATTCATGGGTCTTCAGGGTGGCACAGCAGTAGAGTTGCTGGTTCAGAACTATCTGCCACTTTATTTTTGTATTACAAGCTTGAGTTGGCCAGATATAAGACAGGAACTTTGCGCCTAGATTTCATGTTTCTCTAACACTTTCTTTGTGAACCATAAAACCTAGGTTTAACAGTTTTGTCTTACACTGGTCTTGTAAGTTTAGAATGTAGTTAATTAGTGTGGCCAACACTTGCTTTTCATTGATGAATAGTGTGTGTGTGTAACTGTACGTTTGGCCATTTGATGGTCCCCTGCCTGTCAGCTGACCTAGTCGGCCATTTTGTGTCCCAGGACAACCGAATGATGCAGCAAACATTGCACGCACTGCAGAGTGAGTTGGACAACCTGCGGGCCGACAACATCAAACTGTACGAGAAGATCAAGTTCCTGCAGAGCTACCCTGGCAGAGTGAGTGCGCCCTTCCAAACAACCGTTATAGAATCATAGAATCATATAGCATTGAAACAGGCCCTTCAACCCAACTTGCCCCCGTCGACCAACATGCCCCATCTACACTAGTCCCCCTACCCCTGTGTGCCCCATATCCCTCAAAACCTATCCTATCCATGTACCTGTCCAAATGACTTTTAAACATTATGATAGTACCTGTCACAACTATCTCCTCTGGCAGCTCGTTCCATATAGCCACACCCTCTGTAAAAAAAGTTGTCCCTCAGGTTCCTATGAAATCTCTCTCCCCCCACCCACCCCCTTCACCTTTAACTTATGTCCTCTGGTTCTTGATTTTCATACTCCAGGTAAAAGACTCTGTGTGTCTACCCTATCTATTCATCTCATGATCTTATACACCTCAATATGATCACCTTCCATCCTCCTACACTCCAAGGATAGTCCCAGCCTGCCCAGTCTGCTGCGACTATGACGCGTGCTAGCCCTTTAGATGGAGCGCCTTGGTCAACAGGGATACGTTGGGCCGAAGGGCCTGTTTCCGTGCTGTATGTTTCTATGATGACATCTCATGCATTGCTTCATTTCATAACTAATCACGGTGGAATTGGTAGCCGTTAGATCATGGTCTGATTACAATATACTTTCAGGAATGCACAGTGGTGCAGCAGGTAGAACTGCTGCCTGTCAGATCTAGTAACCTGGGGTTAATCCTGCCCTCGGGTACTGTCTGTGTGGAGTGTGCACATTCTCCCTGTGACACATGGATATCCTCCGATGCTCCGGTTTCTTCCTACATCCCAAAGCCCTGCTGGCCATTGTTAAAATTGCTCGTAGTGTGTGGGTGAACGAGAGAGTCTAAGGATCTGGATGGAAATGGGGAATTGCTGGAAAAATTAGTGAGGAATAACATTGCTATATGGCCCAGCATGGAATGAAATGGCTTCCTTCTGTATCATAACATGGAACTATTATCAGAGGTTGTGCGAGTCCATGGATAAACGTGGTCTGTTCATAGAATGTCTGCTCGGTTCATTAGAAATTCACAGAATATATAATGTCTAATTAATCTAGCAGACGTCTAGGCACTGACAAATATGGGAAGATGTGTAAGGAAGCTTTCTGCGTAGATATGAAATGCGTTCAGTGAGTTAAGTGACAGAATAATGTGAGCTCAATGAACTGAAAGCTCCTTGAAGAAGGATTGATTGGGATCCTGGGCGGCACAGTGGTGCAGCAGTAGAGTTGCTGCCCTACAGCTCCAGAGACCCGGGTTCGATCCTGACTACGGGTGCTGTCTGTGCGGAGTTTGTACGTTCTGCCTGTGACCGCGTGGGTTTTCTCCGGTGGCTCCGGTTTCCTCCCACACTTCAAAGATGTGCAGGTTGGTAGGATGATTGGCTTCGGTAAATTGTAAATTGTCCCTAGTGTGTAGGATGCTGCTAGTGTGCGGGGATGACTGGTCGGCGCGGACTCGGTGGGTTAAAGGGCCTGTTTCCACGCTGTATCTCTCTAAACTATGACAACAGGAGGATGATCACAGGCTCAGGACAGCCCAGTGGCGGGGGCCCCTGTCCCATCCAATAACAGGAGCAGCGTAACCGGGGCGAGCCACATGCGTATGTTTCTGATGCTGATGTTTGTGTCCACAGGGAGGCAGCAGTGACGACACTGAACTCCGCTACTCCTCCCAGTATGAGGAGCGCCTGGATCCATTTGCCTCTTTCAGCAGGAAGGTTGGACATCTTAAATAAAGTCCTGTTCAACATCGATTCTATCTTAGCTAAAATGTATAGAGTTATCAGCCGTGTATAGTGAAGCATGGCTACCTTCCTACTCTTTATGTATTTTTAAAGTTTAGAACATATAACAGCAGAGGAACTGCACTCTGGCCCACAATGTCAGTGCCAACTACAATGCCAATGTAAGTTAGATAGAGCTCTTCGGGATATGGGGAGAAGGCAGGAACGGGGTACTGATTTTGGATGATCAGCCATGATTGTATTGAATGGTGATGCTAGATCGAAGGGCTGAATGGCCTACTCCTGCACCTATTTTCTATGTTTATGTTGCTAAATTAGTCAGCCTCTACAGAGTCCATATCCCGCCCCTTGCTTGTTGACATGTTTAAATTCCTCTTTGACATCACTATCATGTCTGCCAAAACCACCTCCACTGGCAGCATGTTCCAGATACTTACCACCCTCACCTTAATCTAATACTCTAGTCTTTGACATTTCCATCCTGGGAAAATGACTCTTGTGACTATCTCTAATCCCAAGATAGACACAAAGTGCTGGAGTAACTCAGCGGGACAGGCAGCATCTCTGGAGAAAATGAATGGGTGACGTTTTGGGTTGGGCCCTTCTTCAGATTACAGTCTGAAGAAGTGTACCGACCCAAAATGTTACCCATTCTGTTTCTCCAGAGATGTTGCTGACCTGCTGAGTTACTCCAGCACTTTGTGTCTATCTTTGGTATAAACCAGCTTCTGCAGTTCCTTTCTACACATATCTGTAATCCAAATCTGTCTAACTCTTCCTTGTAGCTCAAGAAAAAGACAAATATTGCAGGAGGTCAGGCAGCATCTCTAAAGGACATGGATAGGCGATGTTTTGTGTTGGGACCCTTCTTCAGACTGAAAGTAGTAAGGGGGAGAAGGCTGGAAAAGATGTGGTTTTGGGACAAAGTCTGGAAAGTGATAGGTGGATACAGGTGAGGGGGGTTGTATTTCCTTCTAACTAATACGCTCCAATCCAGGCAATGTCCCGGTGAACCTCTCGT
The DNA here is from genome assembly GCF_010909765.2 of Amblyraja radiata. NCBI lineage: Eukaryota > Metazoa > Chordata > Chondrichthyes > Rajiformes > Rajidae > Amblyraja > Amblyraja radiata. Next base: position 1,941,548 of record NC_045983.1, on the reverse strand, counting down.
TCACCTTCACCAAGGCCTCCACATCCTCCCTGACCAATAAAGGCAAGCAAGTGTACACCTTCTTTTCCACTCCATCTTTTTGTGATGGACTTAAAAGGTCCTGCCATTTCCTGTATTATTTCCTCTCGCATTTGACCGCCCAAATGCAACACATCACACTTGTCCAGATTCGACTTCATCTGCCATTTCTCCACTCATATTTTCAAGATCTACATCCTGCTGCATACTTTAACAATCTTCCTCAGTATCCATAACACTGCCAATGTTTCTGTCATCTGCAAATTTACTAATCTACCACTCCCGTGTCTCTAAAGCACCATAAACCGCAAGAAACATAAGTAAAACAAACATTAAATGTAAATTGAATGTGCTTACGCTTCCTTCTGCAGGTACAGGGCCCTAGTGAGACCACACCAGTAGTATTGTGTGCAGTTTTGGTCTCCAAATTTGAGGAAGGACATTCTTGCTATTGAGGGAGTGCAGCGTAGGTTTACGAGGTTAATTCCCAGGATGGTGGGACTGTCATATATTGAAAGAATGGAGCGACTGGGCTTGTATACTCTGGAATTTAGAAGGATGAGAGGATATATTATTGAAACATATAAGATTATTAAGGGATTGGACACGCTGGAGGCAGTGCCTGATGTTGGGGGAGTCCAGAACCAGGGGCCACAGTTTAAGAATAAGGGGTTGGCCATTTAGAACGGAAATTAGGAAAAACATTTTCACCCAGAGAGTTGTGAATCTGTGGAATTCTCTGCCTCCTCTTCTGCATCCTCTCATGAATCTGAGGCCAATTCTCTGGATGCTTTCAAGAGAGAGTTGGATAGAGCACTTATCTGAAATTATGCCCTAGTTCTAACTCATTAACAGAGTTTGTGCATACCTGAGGCACCAGTTTGAAGTGGTCCATTTGAACCAAGTGTTACACGCACGTAACTGAAGACACTAGTTTACAAAAAATACGTTGGAGTCACTCAGCAGGTCAGGCAGCAACTCTGAAAAACATGGATAGGCAACATTTCAGGTTTGAAGAAGGTTCCCGACCTGAAACATCGCCTACTCATGTTCTCCAGTAATGTTGCCTGACCCGTTGAGTTACTCCAGCATTCTGTGTCTTCTTTTGAACCAACTGTTAAGTTAGCCAAAACGCTGCATCTGTTATCTATGATGCTCAATCTCATGAGCTCATACCTTGTGCCGTTACATCTTGCCGGCTGTCTTTTGGAAAGTAGCAACATATAAAATTCTTGAAAATTTCTTAAAGGATTGGACAAGCTAGATGCAGGAAAATTGTTCCGAATGTTGGAGAATCCCAGAACCAGGGGTCACAGTTTAAGAATAAGGGGTAGGGCATTTAGGACTGAGATGAGGAAAAACATCTTCAACCAGAGAATTTCTGGAATGCTCTGCCACAGAAGCAGTGGAGGCCAATTCATTGGATGTTTTCAAGAGTGAGTTAGATATAGCTCTTACGGCTAACGGAATCAAGGGATATGGGGAGAAAGCAGGAATGGGGTACTGATTTAGGATGGTCAGCCATGATCATATTGAATGGTGGTGCTGGCACAATGGGCTGAATGGCCTACTCCACCTATTTTTCTATGTTTCTAACGGGTTAATTATGGCCAGTAAGCACGGCTTCTTACACGGGAACTCTTGTCTTACTAACTTGAACAAGGTTTTGAGGAGGTGACGAAGGTGATCGACCAGGGTAGGCGGCAGATGTTATCGCCAAACTCAGACCCTCTCTCACACCGCCTGCTGCTGAAAGACTCATCCATGCCTTCATCTCCTCCCGACTGGACTATTGCAACTCACTTCTCCTTGGCATCAGCTCCACCTACATCAACCGACTCCAACTGGTCCAGAACGCAGCCGCCCGACTCATCACCCACACCAAATCCTGGCATCACATCACTCCAGTCCTCAAAAAACTTCACTGGCTTCCCATCTCCCACCGGATCACCTACAAAATCCTGGTCCTCACCTACAAAGCCCTCCACCATCTGGCCCCCCCATATCTCACTGACCTCCTCTCCCCCTACCAACCCTCACGGTCCCTCAGATCCACATCAGCCGGTCTCCTCTCCATCCACAAGTCCAACCTCCGCAGTTTTGGGGACAGAGCCTTCTCCAGGGCAGCTCCCAGGCTCTGGAACTCCCTCCCCCAACTGATCCGCAATTCCGTGTCCCTCACCATCCTCAAGACCCATCTCTTCACCTCTGCCTATCCTTAGCCCCATGTCCCCGTCCCTTTTCATCTGTGCATTAATTGCCTCATACTGTGTTTTGTATTGAATTCTGTCTTTACTTTGTGTACTAGTCATGTCTCTACTATTTATTTCATTCCCCTTACATGTTTTTCCTCTACATGCTCAATTTTTGTAAGGTGTCCTTGAGACTCTTGAAAGTCGCCCATAAATAAAATTTATTATTATTATTATTATTACATGGATTTTAGTACGGCATTTAATAAAGTCCCCCATTGTAGGCTGATCCAGAAGATTAAAATGTATAGGATTAACTGTGACTTTGTTTCAGAACTGGCTTACGGATAGAAGACAGAAGGTTGTGGTGGAAGAAACAGTATTCAGGCTGAAGATCTATTAGCAGTGGAGATGTGCAGGGACCTCTGTTGTTTGTGATATATCTCAATGACTTTGTCATAAACATAGATGACTTGGGTAGTAAGTTTTCAGCTTACACCAAGATTGCTGGGGTTGCCGACTATGAGGAAGGCTGTCAATGTATACAACAGGATAAGGATCGGGTAGAAACAGGTGGAGAAATGGCAAATAGAGTTTGATCCAAGCACTGTGAGGTGTTGCATTTTAGGAGGTCAAATGTAAGTGGAAAATATACAATTAATGGCAAGACCCTGAACAGCATTGACGTGCAGAGATGTCATAACTGTCTGAAAGTGGCAACACATGGGATAGAATGGCAAATAAGGCGTATGGTAAGCTTACCTTCATTGATTGGGGCAGGAAGTCATGATGCAGCTCTATAGGACTTTGGTTAGGCCACATTGGAGTATTGCGTACAGTTCTGGTCACCCCATAACAGGAAGGATGTGGAGGCTTTGGAGAGGATGCAGAAGAGATTTACCAAGATGTTGCCTCGATTAGCTACAAGGAGAGGTTGGACAAACTTGGATTGTTTTCTCTGAAACGCCAGAGGTCGAGAGGAGACATGATGGAAGTATATTAATTATGATACATAGATTGGGTAGACAGTCAGAACATTTTTCCCAGGGTGGAAATGGCAAAGGACAAAATTTGTGTCCTTTTGTGTATTAACTAGCATGTGCAGTTTCTTGTTTCTGCATCTAACGTTTAAAGGAGATATGTGGGGAAGGTTTATTTACACAGTGGGTAGTGAGTGCCTGGAACATACTGCAGGGGGTGGTGGTGGAGGCAGATATTATAGTGGTGTTTGAGAGGCACACAGATATGCAGAGAATGGTGGGTATGGTTTATATGCAGGCAGAGGAGATTTATCTAACTTGACATCTTGTCTGGCACAGATATTTTGGACCAAAGGGCTTGTTCTCGTGCTGTACTGTGTTCTATTTAACCCTCTGATTGTATGGCTTCCACCTCCTCTTTCTTGATTTGAGGGGAGAAATCTCAAGCTATTTCTGACCACACATGTCACAGCAGATGAGTTGGTTATCCAAAGAGTAGATAACAAACAATAAAAAATAAGAAGGATCATGAACCTTCAAAGTTCCTTTCAACCAACTGTCATGTGGAATGTGCACATAGAAAATGAGAAGGGTCCCGACCCGAAACGTCACCTATCCATGTTCTCCCAAGATGCTGCCTGACTGTTTTGAAGGCACTGCGCCCGTACTCGCTTGAGTTTAAAAGGATGAGGGGACACCTAATTGAAACTTACCCAATAGTGCAAGGCCTGGATATAGTGAATGTGGATAGGATGTTTCCACTAGCGGGTCTAGGGCCAGAGGCCTTTGCCTCAGAATAAAAGGACGTATCTTTAGAAAGGAGAGGAGGAGGAATTTCTTGAGTCAGAGGGTGGTGAATCTGTGGAATTCATTGCCACAGGCGGAAAGCTGGAATATTCCAGCATTTTGTCTTTTATTGGAGACATGACACTTGTTTCTTCTGAATGTGCCAGTCTGGGCGTAAACTGGTTGGTTTACACTGTCTGTGCTCATATTGTGTCTAGGAACGACAGCGCAGATACCTGAGCCTCAGCCCCTGGGACAAGGCAACTCTCAGCATGGTGAGTGTGTCCACGTTGTTAGTCTCTATACCCGTGATGCTGGTGCAAAGCAACATTTCCATTGTACCAGTAACTCACCTTGCTCGTGCTCATGACAATAATCTCCGCCTCACTTCATTTGCTGAACAAATCGTTGAGTTCTTACATTTTGCGCGTTGTCTAAGTCTCTTCTTTGTTCAAGGGCCGCATCATCCTGTCAAACAAATTGGCCCGGACCATCGCCTTCTTCTACACCGTGCTGCTGCACTGTCTGGTCTTCCTGGTGAGTAGCTTCCAGTGGTGCCTGCTTGCCTGGCCATTGGCACACTGTGTAAAACCATCTCCAAATTCACCAGGGCAAGAGTTTCAATTAGTCCAGTGATCTGCACCCACTGCTGCCATTGCCGTGCCCATCCCTCAGACACCCAGCGTAAGACACTGCATGTAACTGCAGCTTTCATGGATCGCACAATGATCAGACGTTACTGACTTTGGGACAGTTGATAGGGGAAAGGGTTCTGACTGCGTACCCTCTCATAATTTTATATGCATTTACCGTTTCCCTTCAACCTCCGACGTTCCAGGAAAAATAAACCAAGTCTGTTCAACCTCGCTCTGTAGCTGAAACCATAACAAGAGGATTTCAGTATAGGAGTAAAGGGATTCTTCTGCAGTTGTATCGGGCTCTGGTGAGACCACATCTGGAGTATTGTGTACAGTTTTTGTCTCCTAATTTGAGGAAGGACATCCTTGTGATTGAGGCAGTGCAGCGCAGGTTCACGAGATTGATCCCTGGGATGGCGGGACTGTCATATGAGGAAAGATTGAAAAGCCTAGGCTTGTATTCACTGGAGTTTAGAAAGATGAGGGGGATCTTATAGAAACATATAAAATAGTAAGATTAAACGAGAACTTACCAGTTTGAAGTTTGATCGTTATTTTATGAGAAGTAACGTTGAGGGATTACGTGAAGAACCCCGCCAGGACGCATGCGTGTCATTCTTCAAAGCAGCGGTGTGAAATCACAGATAACTGTAATGACTAAACATAGTAAGATTAGAGAAGAGATACCAGTTGAGTATATGATCAAGGGTGGGAGCGGAGGGCACGTAATCCCTCAACGTTACTCATAAAATAACGATCAAACTTCAAACTGGTAAGTTCTCGTTTAATCTTACTATTTTACTTCGGAGTCACGTGAGTGACTACGTGAAGATTTTAAAGCTCTGGGATTTCATGCCGTGGAAACGAGTCCATGCATCACATCTGCCTTGATTATGCGGAGAATAGTGTTAACATCATTAGACATCAATACGATATTGAAAACCCAACGATAAATATATTAACACCAAATTATAGCCCCTATTTATGGGGTAAATTATATTACAGAACTTAAAATTGTTTCTGCAAATGTTCCAGGTTCAATGACTGGTTTGTTATAAAATCGTTGGAAAGTTTTCTCCGTTGACCATCCTGCTGTCTTGAGGATTTGGTCCATAGGGAACATCCAACTTCATAGCTGCCGATGTAGCGGCAGCCCTGGTGGAGTGAGATTTAAAAATGCTAGTGTCTACTCCAGCCTTTATTAGGACCTGTTTTAGCCATCTAGAGATGGTCTGGACTGTCACTATTTTGAGTGGCTGTTTGTAGCTGATTAAAAGTGACAATTCTTTCCCTCTGATGATCTTAGTATACTCCATATATAATAGTAAGTGTGTTACAATACAGAGACGATCATCTGTCGGGTAGGCCCTGAATTCTGTTTGTAGGCCTGCTGACCCCTGTCTGTTTTGTTTGACTATTTCATTGATGTGAAAAGTTAAATTCCCAGATGAAATAGTCAAGTTGTCCAGCCTTAGTTTTTGTAGTGACTGGACCCTTTGTGCCGTGACCAAAGCCATCAGCATGACCGTTTTCATCGTTAGTGTCTGTAGGGACAGAGCTGTAGGTGGAGACCAGTTTCTCAACATGGTCAATACAATGCTCACAACCCAAATTTGGGTGTACCTGGTTCTTGGGGGATTAGTATTGAAAATGCCCCTCATGAGTTTGGTTACCAGGGGGTGTGTCCCTACAGAATGCCACTCTGTTCCTTGCCACAGGTAGTTTGACAGAGCACTTCTGGCGCAGTTGATGGCACTATAGCTGAGGCCCTCATCATAGTGGAGGCTTGCCAGAAATTCCAGAACAGACGGAATGTTGTTTGATCTGTGGTTGAGGTTATTGTCGTGACAGTACTTCCCCCATTTCTTGATGTGCACCAAGTACTGTTTTTTGGTGGACTGTCTGTGGGCCAATGCAATTTTATCCCGAACACCTCCGCTCAGTCCGCAATAACCTACCTGAACTCCCGGTGGCTCAGCACTTCAACTCCCCCTCCCATTCCCAATCCGACCTCTCTGTCCTGGGTCTCCTCCATTGCCAGAGTGAGCAACAGCGGAAATTGGAGAAACAGCACCTCATATTCCGTCTGGGGACCTTGCGTCCCTATGGCATTAACATTGAATTCTCCCAATTTTGCTAGCCCTTGCTGTCTCCTCCCCTTCCTTAACCCTCTAGCTGTCTCCTCCCACCCTCCCATCCGCCCGCCCTCGGGCTCCTCCCCCTCCTCCCCTTTTCCTTCTTTCTCCCACCCCCCATCAGTCTGAAGAAGGGTTTCGGCCCGAAACGTCGCCTATTTCCTTCGCTCCATAGATGCTGCTGCACCCGCTGAGTTTCCCCAGCAATTTTGTGTACCTTCGATATTCCAGCATCTGCAGTTCCCTTTTGAACTCCATTGTTCGGTCCGTCAGTCCCAGGTGTTGTAGTGGCGCTTTCAAATTCTACAAATTAATAGGTTTGTATGATTATGACAGGGGTGACTTTCCTGTGTTACCGGATGGACCAGTAAACTTGGTCTATGATGGATGGTGATGCATGGTTCTAATACCATGTCTAGTATCACCGGGAACCATGGTTGAGTAGGCCAATCGGGTACTATCAAAATACCAGACGCAGAGTCTTGTTGTATTTTCCTTAATACCCGACTGATGAGGCAGAAAGGAGGGAATGCATAAATAAACAATTTCCCCCAATGCAGCGAAAATGCATCTGTTGCTGCTGCCCCAGGGTCTGGTTCCATGAAACATAATTTGATAACTGGTGATTGAGCCTGGATGCGAAAAGATCGATATCTGGTGTTCCATACCGTGCTGTAATTTCAGCAAATACATTTTTATCCAACATCCATTCAGTGTTTTCATTGAATTTGCGTGACCTGGTGTCTGCCACTAAATTTAGTTTACCTGGTAAGTAGGTAGCTGATATCCAAATATTTCTCTGGATACACGATTGCCAAATTGTGTGGGCCAGATTGTCACATGATGTCGATTTATTTCCACCCATATGGTTGATATATGCTACCACGGTGGTGTTGTCAATTTGTAGTCTAACATGCTGGTGATTTAACCCAGAACAATATGACTTAAGGCCATGGAATGCACTTAACATTTCCAGGTAGTTTATGCCCAGTGTTTTTAATAATGATGCCTCCTGTGCATTCCATCTCCCTCCACAGCTGGAGATGGAATTGGTAGCTCCCCAACCAAGTGCACTGGCATCAGTTTGTAGTACCATAGACGGGTTGCTGATAATTAGTGGATTGGAACAATACTTGATGTTGTGTTCCCACCATTTTAGTTTCATTATGGCCTCTGTTGGTAGCTTCATTGGTCTGTCAAAATGGCCACCATTAATTTTGAGTGCTCTTATTTTTGCTCTCTGTAAATTTCGATAGTGTAAAGGTCCAAATTGTGTGGCTGGAAATGCAGCCACTATTTTCTCAATTATTCTAGCTACCAGTCTAATGGATGGTTTGGTGATGTCAATGATTTCGCTGCAAGCCAGTGCCTGCAGTTGGTTAAATGACATATAGTCAATGCTTGCCGCTATTTTCGGCTCCAGGTCTTGGCCAGTTTGGTCTGGTTGGATAAACTGGGACACCATGTCCAGCATGTTTTCTGTCACCCCAGGCATACTGGGGGTATGTGCACTGCCCTCTTCAGGGTCAGCCCAGAATTGACCCTCCGTGCTCTCCTCTGATGAGGGAGAGACACTGTGCAGCCCCACAAGGGGTACTGCTGTGGGGGTTACTAATTGCCCACTGTGGCTAGCCTCCATCTCCCGGAGCCTGCCACTTTGGAGTATTTCCTCCAGCAGCCGCTCCAACTGGCTCTTATGCTCTCGGGCATAGGCCACTCGCGGCTGCTCCTGATCCTGCAGCAGCTCCAACCGGCTCCAATGCTCACGGGCACTGGCCGCTCGCGGCTGCTCCCCATCCTGCAGCCGCTCCAACCGGCCCCGGTGCTTACGGGCACTGGCCGCTCGCGGCTGCTCGTCATCCTGCAGCCGCTCCAACCGGCCCCGGTGCTCACAGGCACTGGCCGCTCGCGGCTGCTCAAAGTCAGACTCATCGGAGTCTGGCATTCGGTCCGTTTTTTGCTTCGCTTTCCCGCCCGGCTTCGCCGGTGCGGGAGCGAAGTCGGGCACAGCTGTTCCCATTTCGGGAGATTGGCGTGCCGTTGGCTGCTGCTGCGGCTGCCCGCAACTCCGCGGTTCTCCCCCGCCAGCTTTTTCGCAGCCTTCGTGGATCTGGTCCATGTCTCCACCTGTAAGGTAAGTGGAAGGAACGCAGAGTCTCCTTACCTGCTGTTCCCGGCTTTCAAATTCTGCCGCTAAGGGGAACGTCGTTCCCCCTGCTGTGACTCGTTGCAATGCGTGTAGCGATATGACACGCATGCTTCCTGGCGGGGTTCTTCACGTAGTCACTCACGTGACTCCGAAGTAAAATTATAAATGGACTGGAGAAGCTAGATGCAGGAAAATTGTTCCCTATGTTGGGCGAGTCCAGAACCAGGGGCCACAGTCTTAGAATAAAGGGGAGGTCATTTAAGACTGAGGTGAGAAAAAACTTTTTCTCCCAGAGAGTTGTGAAGTTATGGAATTCCCTGCCACAGAGGGCAGTGGAGGCCATATCACTGGATGGATTTAAGAGAGAGTTAGATAGAGCTCTAGGGTCTAGTGGAGTCAAGGGATATGGGGAGAAGGCAGGCACGGGTTATTGATAGGGGACGATCAGCCATGATCACAATGAATGGCGGTGCTGGCTCGAAGGGCTGAATGGCCTCCTCCATCATCTATTTTCTATGTTTCTAAACCCTCTAATCCAGGCAGCATCCTGGTAAACTGGTAAAAATCACTGAATCAAGCACTTGATCAACGAATCTTTATTTTAACAAAACACAATTACAGTTCAACTACTGTACCTATCCCACCGCGGGTTCGATCCTCGTACCTGCCTGATCAAGCCCTTTCGGCCTCGCTCATACAGCGACACTCCAGAAGGTCACGCAGTCCCAAGCCCTCTCCCAGAAGATCAACGCAGGACCTGGTGACAGCGGACCTTTATAGGTCCTGGGACCTCGAGGGGCCGAACCACATGGGGGTGGTCTCTTTACAATCCAATTACAGATATTGATTAATCCCATACATAACAGACATTTCCCGAACACAATAATACAGCAGCTTAATACATTGTATTCAAACAGGACTTCTCAAGGAACCAAACATTGCCACATTTACCCTGATCTGCAAGAAACCCAGACAAGGCTCAACACCTCATCCAACTAACACTCGGCAAAGTAGAACTCTGCAACATTGTTTATAATTATTTACAAGGTGTATGGCTGGTTTGCAGTCATCCGATCCATTCTATGCATTTTGTACCTAATTGGCAGGGTCTGCAGATGTTCTTATTCTTTACCTTGCAGCTTGTATCTAGGCTCTAGACAAACTGGCACCACTCCGCAGCTTGTCCCAGTTCTGCAGAGAGCAATTCCAAATTGACCAAATCTTCCAGCAGCCCTGAAGCTTTTACCCCATTTTAAAGTCTAGCCTCTCCAATTTGGCCAGAATTAACACCTCCACATCTTCCCTGTAATGGGGTGACCGGAACTACATGCAAGACTCCAAATGTGGCCTAACCACAGTCCCATGGAGCTGCATCATGACATCCTGACTTTTATCTTCAACGCCCCTAGCAATGAAGGCAAGCAAACCATACGCCTTCTTTACCACCCTATCTATTTGTGCTGCCCCTTCAGTGAGCTATGAACTTGGACTTCACGATCCCTCTGCACATCAATGCTGTCACGCCATTAATGGTATACTTTCCCCTTTCATTCAGCATCACCTCACACTTGCTCGGGTTAAACTCCATCTGCCATTGTTCTGCCCTTTTCTGCAGCTGTTCTAAATCCCACTGCACCTTCTGACAGCCTTCCTCACTGTCTGCAACTCCTCCAGTTTTGGCATTGTCAGCAGACCTACTGCCTAACCTATCTACATTTACATCCCGGTCATTTATATAACAGCAGAGGTCCCCGTCAAGGCCCCTGCAATCTCCTCTCTTGCCTTCCTCAATAACCTGGGATGGATCAGGCCCTGGGGACATCCACCTTAATGCTCTTCAAGAGCCCCAGCTCCCTCGATCTCCAAATGTCCTATATTTGCATTTTTAAACATATTTGTATTTAGTTTAGAGATATGGTTACAGGCCCTTTGACCCACGAGTCCGTGCTGACCAGCGAACACCCCGTACTACTGTCCTACACACACTGGGGACAATTTACAATTTTACTGAAGCCAATTAACCTACAAGCTTGTACGTCTTTGGAGTGTGGGAGGAAACCGGAGCACCCGGAGAAAACCCACGGGGAGAACGTACAAACTCAGTACAGACAGCACCCGTGGTCAGCATGGAACCCGGGTCTCTGACGCTGTAAGGCAGCAACTCTACCGCTGCACCACCTTGATCTCGCTGCACACTGATCTCGCTGTCCTCCAAGTATTCTCCTGGGTGAATACAGATGTAACGTAATCGTTTTGTAACTCACCTCCATCCTCCTTCCGACATCCTGTTTCCTTCCCTGAGGTTCACGCAGGCTTTCTGGATATATGATATTTGCAGTATTTCAGGGTTATTGGGGTCGAGCAGGTGTTTTTTCTCCACGTACCGAGAGTAAGACTCTAGTGATGTCCTTTGTTTTCCAGGTGCTGTACAAGGTGGCTTGGAGTGAGAGTGTGGGCCGAGACTGTGCCACCTATTGTGCAAAGAAGTGAGTATTTCACCGGAGACCTGCGGGGGGAGGTGCATCGGGTGACCCTGGGACCCTGGGAAGCATGGGAGCTTCCTCACTGCGGCCCAAAGCTTAGTCCTTGACCTTCTCACAGGCTTTCTGCATATCAGGATTGTTGCTGTACAAAGCGCAGCAGGAAGAACGGTGGAAGCAGCATAAATAACGCCACTGAGTTCATTTGTAAATAAATCAGATGCCAAAAGAAAGTTGATTGAAAGCAGGTAAATCAGAAGATGAAAGTCATCAGGTTGTTTATGTTGGGAAGTTAATCGAAGAATGTACTATGTTTCAAGAGCAGGAAATGCAGTAAAATCTAATGGCCTTTTCCATGGGTCACTGCACCTGGGGCAGTGCTCTCAAATGTCTCTTGTTCTCATTTACAATTCCCCCGCAGAGACCTTCCCAGTAATTCTACCCTCTCAGCTGCTCCGCAGGGACAACAGTGCTTCCAGACTTCCTTCCTCGCCGGCATTTTCAGTGGAATTGGGAAATTATATTCTGGGATAATCTACACAATTGGATCAACTCGGATTCCTTGCCTTTGTTATAAACAAAAGCCCGGCTGCCTGAGTCTCACTTCATGGCTGGGAATCCTGCAGCACAGGCCCACTGTGAGCATGCCCACCATCAGACCCATCTACACATCCTACACACTCCCCCTCCCGTTGACCTTTCTGTCCTGGGCCTCCACCACTGTCAGAGTGAGGCCTAACACAAATTGGAGAAACAGTACCTCATATTTCACTTGCGCAGCTTACACCCCAGCGGTATGATATTGATTTCTCTAATTTCAAGTAACCCTGCTTTTCTCTCTCGCCGTCCCTCCCCCATCCTAGTTGTCCGACTAGTTTCACTGTCTGCCTCCTTGTCACCTTCCCCTCAGCCACCAATGAACCATGCTACATTTCCTTATCATCGTCTGCTTTGATCTGTCATTTTCACACCTTACCCTTCCATATCTCTGTCTCCCACTCCCCTGACTCTCAATCTGAAGAAGGGTCTCCACCCGAAACGTCCCCCATTCCGTCTCTCCAGAGATGCTGCCTGTGCCGCTGAGTTACTCCAGCTTTTTATGTCTACGGTTTAAACCAACATCTGCAGTTCCTTCCTACACATTTCGGACAAGTTATGATCACAAGCAGTGTGTTCTACCTTGACCTGATGATTCAAAATATATTTCTGCCTCTACCGTCCTCTCTGACAATGTGTACCACATTCCAACCACACTCTGGGTGAAAGGTCGCTCCCTCACATCCCCTCATTCATTCATTCATTCATTCACATCCCCTCACGCCCTCCAGCTGAAGTGAGTTAAAATGGTTCACAACCCAGACATCCAGTAAGTCTGAAGAAGGGTTTCGGCCCGAAACGTCGCCTATTTCCTTCGCTCCATAGATGCTGCTGCACCCGCTGAGTTTCCCCAGCAATTGTGTGTACCTTCGATATTCCAGCATCTGCAGTTCCCTTTTGAACACATCCAGTAGGTCTTGGCAGACAAAGCTCAAATGTTCAGTAAAACATTTGCTGAGTCTACGCTTGGTCACTGAGGAGGACTTAGAGGACAGCGAGATCAGTGTGGAGAATACAAATGTGCCGGGGCAGTTTGAGATTGGGAATCTCACTGAGATTCCTGGTGAGCATTAAGGTGGATATGTCCCCAGGGCCTGATGGGATTTACCCCAAGTTATTGAGGGAGGCAAGAGAGGAGATTGCGGGAGCCTTGACCAGGATCGTTGTTTCTTCTCTAGTCACAGGCAAGGTCCTGGTGGACTGGAGAATAGCCAATGTTGTTCCTTTGTTTAAGAAGGGAAGTGGAGAGAATCCAGGGAACAAGAGGCCAGTGAGCCTCACGTCAGTGGTAGGGAAGCTAATGGAGAGAGTGCAAGTGTTGAGTAAAACATTGTTCACGGGCATTGCCAAGTGGGGTGGATTCTGAACAAAAGATCCGGAAGCAGAGCACATCTGGCTTCTCAATAACATCATGATCGATCTACATCAACACACTCTCTTGCACAAACTCCATATTAACTCGTTTATGTCCAAAAACCTATCAATGACACTGGATTATAGTCCACAACTGCCTCCTCAGCCCTTTGTGTACAGGTTAAAGAAATGTTGCCTTGTCTCTGTTCTGAGACTGTGGCCCTGAGGCAGGGAGGAACATCATTGCTGTATTTTCCATATTCAGTGCCTTAAGTATGTTCGCTGGTTCATTCAAATCATCTCTCATTCTTCTCAAACAAGAGAGCATGATTACCCAGTCTCATCCCCAATCAGATGAACCTTTATGGAACTCCTGTAGATTCTTTCATGGAGATCCAACTCGTAAGTTCATAAATCATAGGAGGACAATTACACCATTTGGACCATTGAGTCTACTCCGCCATTCAATCATGGTTGATCTATTTTGCCCTCTCAACCCCATTCTCCTGCCTTCTCCCCATAACATTTGACATCCGTACTGATCAAGAATCTGTCAATCGCACCTTTAAAAATGCCTCCTCCTATACACTATTTTCCACCTGCTCACCCACAAAGGCACTGTATCTTTGTAACAACCAGTTTATAGTTGAATTTCCTTTTACTGGTGGAATTTTTCCTTGTGTTCGTTAAAAATGAATAGCCTGTATTAAATCAGTTTCAGCGATTAGATGGTAGACACAAAATGCTGGCGTAACTCAGCGGGACAGGCAGCATCTCTTGAGAGAAGGAATGGGTGACGTTTCAGGTCGAGACCCTTCTTCAGACGATCAGATGGTCTGTAAAAACACCTTCAGTGCCTTCCCTTCTATTTTCTTGACGATTTCTCTTTAAATAACTTCTGGACAGGTTGACTGGTCAAAGTTACCCTAACCCTAACCCTAACCCTGCTTGTCAGCACTGAGTCTGAGGAAGGGCCCGACTCAGAATGCCACCCGTCCATTTTCTCTAGCGATGCTGCCTAACCCACTGAGTTACTCCAGTTTGTTTCTATCTTTTATCAGAAATGATGTCCATTTTAACACTTTAGATGCCCTTCGAGCCT
>NC_045983.1:1589403-1626918 GCF_010909765.2 Amblyraja radiata | reverse complement strand
TTTTCAGCATCTAACGAGATAATTGCTAGCTCTGCGTTAGGGATTCCATTGGAGTATATAATATTAAATAATCTTCTCAGATTAAAAAATGAATACCGTTTGGGGATAAACCCTGTTTGGTCGGAATGTATTAATTTGCTGATCACTAAGCTCAATCTATTAGATAGAATCTTAGTTAATATTTTCTGATAAGTATTTAAGAGGGCTATAGCTCTGTATGAACCTGGGTCTTCAAGATCCTTGTCCGTTTTTGGTATAAGTATGATTGTAGATTCATTTAGAGTTTCTGGGAGTTTCTGTTGAGTATATGCGTATTTGTACATTGTCTGTAGGCGTGGGGAAAGCAAATCATAATTTTTTTAATAAAATTCCGAATTTAGACCATCGGGTCCTGCCGACTTTCCGTTTTTTAAGGACTTTATTGATTCTTCAATGTCTTTTATCGTAATTTCAGCCCCTAGCAATTCTCTCTCTTTCTGATCTAGACCCGCAAACTTACAATTCTGTAAAAATGTTTCCATTCCCGTTGATTGTTCTGTTATTTTAGATGAATACAATTTTTGGTAGTATTGTAGAAATCTATCATTAATATCTTTAGGCAGTGTTAATGTTTCTCCCTTATCTGTTCTAATTTTGTATATTGTTTTTTTCCCCGTCCAATTTGCGAAGTTGACGCGCTAATAGTTTTTGTGGTTTGTCACCAAATTCAAAATTTAATTGTTTTGTATGTTGATAAAGTTTTATAACTTGGTCTGAATAAATCTTGTTTAATTTATATTACAATACTGCAATTTATTGTGTTTTATCGTGGATGGTGCTGCTGCATTTTCTGTGTCTAATTGCTTTATTTCCATTTCCAGTTTCTGTTGTTTGGCCCTATTCTCTTATTAAAAATGATTGGGAAGAGATTAATGCTCCTCGTACAAATGCTTTAAATGTTTCCCAAAGAAGGGAGGCAGAGATTTCAGGGCTATCGTTAGCCTCAAAAAACATTTTAATCTGTTTTACTAGATATTCATTACATGACTTATCTTTTAAGATTTGGGGATTAAATCTCCATTGAGACTGTGTCTCTGCCATTCCGTTTACTTTGATCATAAATGTTAATGGGGCGTGGTCTGAGATTATGATGTTATGATATTGTGAGTTATAGGTGAATGGGATAAGTTTTGAATCTACTAAAAAATAGTCTATCCTTGAGTAAGTTTTATGTACTGGTGAGTAAAATGAATATTCTCGGCCCGATGGATTTTCAATTCTCCAAACGTCCTTAATATTAGTAGTATTAAAGTATGAATTTAAAAATTCACTTGATCGAGATTTTAGTTTTCTTTGAGTTGATGATCTATCCAAACAAGCATCCAATGTACAATTTAAATCTCCACCGATTATTAAGTTTTGTTGTGTACCTTCCGGGATATTGTTAAGAATTCTCTTAAAAAACAGAGGGCTATCAAAATTTGGTCCATACACATTGAGGAGAGTCACCTTTTTTAAGTATAACTCCCCTATTATTACAATATATCTGCCTTCAATGTCTTCTATCGTTGATATATGTTTAAAGGGTATACCTTTACGAATTAATATTGCAACACCTCTTGATTTATGTGAGAATGAAGAATGGTATGCTTTAGCAATCCATTTTGCTTTCAATCTGTGTTGTGCTTCCTTTTTAAGATGTGTCTCCTGGAGAAATATTATATCTGTTTTCAATGATTTTAAATGAGCTAACACTTTGCCTCTCTTGATAGGTTCATTAATTCCCTTAACATTCCAACTACAGAATTTAATTCCCTCACCCCCAATTTTTATATTCATGTTTTGCATCTTGTGATTAAGTGATAGAGCAGATGATTCAGCACACTCAACCCTACCTTATACTTGAACTTCAGGTAGATGAATTTTAGGTCACGTCTGTTTTCCATCCGAACGTATCTCCTTAAATAAAATATGCAATTCCATTCCAAATACAAATATAATGTGATATAAGATAAAAAAAGGTGATAGCTAATAGGGTTAGTAAAGTGTGGAAAGTAAAAAAGAAAAGCAACTACAACTACAATTAGTGCAGTTAGTGATAGCCACCCTAATGTGGCTAAGCATCTATGGACTTCCGTAGCTTTTGGCTTATAAAAATACTAGCTCCGTACTTTCCTTGAAAGGAAAGTTTCCAATTCGATGCATACAATTTGTGGGGGGGAAAGAAATATTGATTATATTCCATTAATGATATAATTAGTAGTCTCAAATTGAAATATTAGTTTTGTATAATATAAACATTTATCAAAGAATAATCAAAAACGAAAACATCAGAGAGAGGGCCATCAAACATTTCTCATTATAAAATACCTGAATCATACTTTACTTATATTTCATACTTTTAATTAATTCTTAAATAATCTAAATAATCTTATTATCATTAGTTAGTGTTAGTTAATATTCTTGATTATTAATAGTTGTTAGAGGTTAGTACTAGAATGTTAGTATTATATATCCGTTGCAGGAAATATACCCAATTCTTATTGCGAATTTTAGGCAACTCTTAAATATAATAGTTTAGAGTATAGAGTTCCATATCTTCTCTGCGAGATAGCAGTGTCCGAGTAGGTGTTAAGAGTTGAATATTTTTCAATCTTTGATCTTGTCCTCGACGTTCTTGGCAAATTCAAATGCTTCCGTGTGCTTGATGAAGAAGTATTCCTTCTTCTCGTAACTGACTCTCAGTGTTGCGGGGTATAACAGTCCATATCTCAGATTCTTTATGTTCTTCAGTATTCTTCTTGTTTCTGTGACAACGCTCTTTTCTTAGCAACTTCCACGGGGTAATCTCTGAATACGCTAATCTTGTCTCCTTCATATACAAGATTTCTGCTTTTGCCAATTTTCCTCATCATGTCATCCAATACATGGTCATATTGGACCTTTACTATCATTATTCTTGGTCGGTCGCCCACCTTTGTGCGACCCACTCTGTGCGCTCGGGCAAGTAATGGCGCCTGATCCAGGTTCAAAATTGTTTTCAGTACTTCTGCAGCAAATTCACGGGGGTCACGAGTCCCCTCTCTGCCTTCCTGGATGCCCACGATTCTTAAATTCTGACGCCTCTGTCGTCCCTCCAAGTTTGTACATTTTTCAGTTATTTGATACAATAACTTTGATAGGCGTTGGTTCTCAGTGATGAGTTGTTTTGTAGTTGCGGTGCTTGTCTCAGCAAGTTCCTCAAGTTCTTTTACAATCTTGTAGTGTTGGTCTAATGTCAGGAGAATAGGTTCAAGTTTAGAATCAAATCTGGATTCCATCTTATTCAGTTTTTCATTTACTTCTTCAACATTTTGAGTCATATTTCTTTCCATTTCTAATTTCCAGTCTTCAAGGACTTCGTGTACAATCTCTGTAACATCTTCTTTAATTTGTTCTTTCATTTCTTTTTTAAAAGATGCTAGCTCCTCTTTAACCTCTTGAAAGTTCAGTCTAAGATTTTTAAGTTCCTCCTTAAGGAACGTTTTTAATTCTTCCATCCCAGTCTTTTTCTTCTTCTTTGAGATGTCTTCTCGGGATGCTGTTAAACCTGAGGCCGAGGCTTCAGTTGGGCCTACCTCTTTAGTCTTGCCGTTTTTTGCCTTGTGGGGGGGGGGGAGTATGTTGAGTCGACATACTGCCGGTGTTGCGCGCCTGATGACGTCACGGGCTTAGTGCAAAACAATCGGTCCCGTTTTCTGCAGGTAGGATCTGTCTTTTCCTCCCGTTTTTTCGGATTTTTCACGGAGCTAGTTGGCGCGAGTCTCTCCTACTCCATAGCGCCACCGGAAGTCCAAAGCGTGAGAATCACGCCCTCAGACAAACTCTCACGCCCTCACGCTGATCAGAAATTTCTCACGCTCTGTGGTGAGAAATTCTGTGATCAACGAAAATGTAAAAACTCAGATAAACTGCATGGTCCGCGGGTGTTGGCGAGCCAGGACTGAGGGAGGGATGGAAGCAGCGGGCGGGGACAGATGCGGGGAGCCAGGACTGGCGAGTGTTTGCCGGGGCAGCGAGTGTTTGCGGGGCTGGCGAGTCGGTAGCTGCAGCTCCGGCCATGGAGCAGCCCCAGTGCAAGCAAAGATCATATAGCGAAGCGCTGTAAGATCTTTGAGTGCGAGAGCCCCGGCCGGAAGCGCCTCTACCGCGAGAGTCTCTGTGCCGAAGGGACAGACTCTCAAAGGGAGGTGGAGAGAGAGAGAGAGAGAGAGAGGGGGGAAGGAGACAGGGAGACAGTGGGCAGAGAGAGAGGGGGTGAGAGGAGAGCGAGGGGAGAGACAGAGGGGGCGTGAATGGAGAGAGAGAAGAGGGAGAGAGAGGTAGGGGAGAGAGATAGGGAGAGGGGGGGAGAGAGAAAGGCGTGAGAGGGAAGAAAGAGGGAGGAGAGGGTAGGAGAGAATGAGAAAGAGAGGGGGAAGAGGGGTGGTAAAAGAGAGGGAGAGAGGGAAGAGGGAGAGAGGGGAAAAGAGAGAAATGGGAGAAAGAGAGAGAGATGGGGGGCAAAGAGGAGATAGAGACAGAGGAGAAAGAGAGAGGGGAGAGAGGACAAGGGGGAGAGTGAGTGGGGGGCGAAATGGGGGAGAGAGGGAGAGAGAGAGGGGGGGGAGAGAGAGAGGGGGGGAAGAGAGAGGTGAGAGAGAGGACAGAGAGAGAGGGGAGAGGGAGAAGGGAGAGAATGTGGAGAGGGAGCGAGGGGGAGAGGGAGAGAGAGGGGGCGATAGAGAGGGGGAGAGAGAGGGGGAAGCGAGGGGGAGAGAGAGGAGAGAGAGAGAGAGGGAGAGAAGAGGGGGAGAGAGAGAAGAAAGAGGGGGGGAGAGAGAGAGGGAGGGAGAGAGAGTTAGGGAATAAATCAGGGAAGGTAGTGCATCCGTGGATAACAAGGGAAATCAGGGATAGTATCAAAGCGAAGGATGATGCGTACAAATTAGCCAGAAAAAGCAGCATACCGGAGGACTGGGAGAAATTCAGAGACCAGCAAAGGAGGACAAAGGGCTTAATTAGGAAAGGAAAAATAGATTATGAAAGAAAACTGGCAGGGAACATAAAAACTGACTGCAAAAGTTTTTATAGATATACAACACCAACACCTTTTATTTGTCATTGTGAAAAGAAAGAGATTAGTTAAAACAAATGTAGGTCCCTTGCAGTCAGAAACAGGTGAGTTGATCATGGGGAACAAGGATATGGCGGACCAATTGAATAACTACTTTGGTTCCGTCTTCACTAAGGAAGACATAAATAATCTGCCGGAAATAGCAGGGGACCGCGGGTCAAAGGAGTTGGAGGAATTGAGTGAAATCCAGGTTAGCCGGGAAGTGGTGTTGGGTAAATTAAATGGATTAAAGGCCGATAAATCCCCAGGGCCAGATAGGCTGCATCCCAGAGTACTTAAGGAAGTAGCTCCAGAAATAGTGGATGCATTAGTAATAATCTTTCAAAACTCTTTAGATTCTGGAGTAGTTCCTGAGGTTTGGCGGGTAGCAAACGTAACCCCACTTTTTAAGAAGGGAGGGAGAGAGAAAACGGGGAATTACAGACCAGTTAGTCTAACATCGGTAGTGGGGAAACTGCTAGAGTCAGTTATTAAAGATGGGATAGCAGCACATTTGGAAAGTGGTGAAATCATTGGACAAAGTCAGCATGGATTTACAAAAGGTAAATCATGTCTGACGAATCTTATAGAATTTTTCGAGGATGTAACTAGTAGCGTGGATAGGGGAGAACCAGTGGATGTGGTGTATCTGGACTTCCAGAAGGCTTTCGACAAGGTCCCACATAAGAGATTAGTTTACAAACTTAAAGCACACGGCATTGGGGGTTCAGTATTGATGTGGATAGAGAACTGGCTGGCAAACAGGAAGCAAAGAGTAGGAGTAAACGGGTCCTTTTCACAATGGCAGGCAGTGACTAGTGGGGTACCGCAAGGCTCAGTGCTGGGACCCCAGCTATTTACAATATATATTAATGATCTGGATGAGGGAATTGAAGGCAATATCTCCAAGTTTACGGATGACACTAAGCTGGGGGGCAGTGTTAGCTGTGAGGAGGATGCTAGGAGACTGCAAGGTGACTTGGATAGGCTGGGTGAGTGGGCAAATGTTTGGCAGATGCAGTATAATGTGGATAAATGTGAGGTTATCCATTTTGGTCGCAAAAACAGGAAAGCAGACCTGGGTGTCATGGTACACCAGTCATTGAAAGTGGGCATGCAGGTGCAGCAGGCAGTGAAGAAAGCGAATGGTATGTTAGCTTTCATAGCAAAAGGATTTGAGTATAGGAGCAAGGAGGTTCTACTGCAGTTGTACAGGGTCTTGGTGAGACCACACCTGGAGTATTGCGTACAGTTTTGGTCTCCAAATCTGAGGAAGGACATTATTGCCATAGAGGGAGTGCAGAGAAGGTTCACCAGACTGATTCCTGGGATGTCAGGACTGTCTTATGAAGAAAGACTGGATAGACTTGGTTTATACTCTCTAGAATTTAGGAGATTGAGAGGGGATCTTATAGAAACTTACAAAATTCTTAAGGGGTTGGACAGGCTAGATGCAGGAAGATTGCTCCCGATGTTGGGGAAGTCCAGGACAAGGGGTCACAGCTTAAGGATAAGGGGGAAATCCTTTAAAACCGAGATGAGAAGAACTTTTTTCACACAGAGAGTGGTGAATCTCTGGAACTCCCTGCCACAGAGGGTAGTCGAGGCCAGTTCATTGGCTATATTTAAGAGGGAGTTAGATGTGGCCCTTGTGGCTAAGGGGATCAGAGGGTATGGAGAGAAGGCAGGTACGGGATACTGAGTTGGATGATCAGCCATGATCATATTGAATGGCGGTGCAGGCTCGAAGGGCCGAATGGCCTACTCCTGCACCTAATTTCTATGTTTCTATGAAAGGGGTGAGAGAGTTGGGGAAAGAGAGGGGAGAGAGAGTTAGGGGAAAGAGGGGAGTGAGAGAGGGGGAGAGAGAGAGAGGGGGAGAGAGAAGAGAGCGAAGGGGAGAGAGTGAGAGGGGAGAGAGGGGGTGAGAGGAGAGACAGAGGGAGAGGAGAAAGAGAGGGGAAAGAGAGGGGGAGGGGAGAGAGAGATGGGGGTTGAGAGGAGAGAGAGCGGAAGAGAGGGGGAGAGAGAGAGGGGAGAGAGCGGGATGAGTTGGGAGGGAGAGAGAGAGGGGAGAGAAAGGGAGGTGGAGAGAGAGGGGAGGGAGATAGTGGGAGAGGGGGACAGGGAGAGGGGGAGAGAGAGAGAGGTGAGAGAGAGAGGGGGAGAGAGAGAGGTGGAGAGAGAGAGGGGGAAAGAGAGAGTGAGAGGGGGGAGAGAGGGGGATAGAGAGGCAGGGCTGCCAACTCCCATGCATTGAGCGTGAGAATCACGCATTTCGCCAAATTCTCATGCTGATCACAAGTTCCTCTCGCTCTGTTGTGAGAAATTCTGTGATCAACGAACATTTCAAAACTGCATGGGCCATGGGTGTTGGAAGCGGAAGCAGTGACGCGGAGAGATGCGGACGGGGAGCGGGGCTGGCGAGTGTTTGCCGGGCTGGCGTGTCACTCACTGCAGCTCCGGCCATGGAGCAGCCTCAATGCAAGGCGTTGGAAGCGTTGCGCCGCTGCCTTGAGAGTCTCTGTACCAAATTCGCCCAGGTGACCGGCATGGATCAGGCTGCGGCTCGATGCATCCTGGAGGACAACCAGTGGCTGCTGGAAGTAAGTACCAAGCACTGGGTAGAAACGGTGGAAGATAGTGGACTTCAAATGGGGGTGGTTGGAGAAAGCATCCTGCTTGCCTGCTAGATTTTCACATACTGTAACTGCAGGAAAAATGTTTACAATGTTGGGGGAGTTCAGAACCATGGGTCACAGTTTAAGAATAAAGGGAAGGCCAGTTAGGACTGAGATGAGGACAAAGTTTCTTCACACAGAGCTTTGTGAATCTGTGGAATTCTCTGCCACAGAAGGCAGTGCAGGCCAATTCACTGGATGTGTTCAAGAGAGTTACATTTAGTTCTTGGGGCTAACAAAATCAAGGGATATGGGGAAAAAACAGGAAAGAGGTACAGATTT
The DNA here is from genome assembly GCF_010909765.2 of Amblyraja radiata. Lineage (NCBI taxonomy): Eukaryota > Metazoa > Chordata > Chondrichthyes > Rajiformes > Rajidae > Amblyraja > Amblyraja radiata. The sequence continues at coordinate 1,618,842 of NC_045983.1, read as the reverse complement.
TAGATGAGTAACCATGATCATATTGAATGGCAGTGCTGGCTCGAAGGGCCGATGGCCTATTCCTGTACCTATTTTCTATGTTTCTATGCGTGAGTATATGGCGATAAAACTCAATCACTTGATTTTGAAGCATTCATGCATGGTGGAGGTATACTGTAGTCATAGAGTGATACAGTATGAAAACAGGCCCTTCGGCGCAAATTGCCCACACCCGCCAACATGTCCCAGCTACGCTACCTGCTTTTGGTTCATACCTCCAAACCTGACCTATCCATGTATCAGTCTAACTTTTTCTTAAATGTCGGGATGGTCCCTGCCTCAACTACCTCCTCTGGCAGCTTGTTCCATACACCCACCACCCTTTGTGTGGATAAAGCTACCCCTTAAAAAGTTACCTCTTAAAAATACTTTGTACAAAAAACATTGAAATCATACTTCTACAATTCACTAAAACACGATTTTAATACATCAAATTTCAAAAAGTTCCTACCCTGGGAAGGAGGACACCCTTCTTCCACACTCTCTCCCCACTCGGTTGCTCCACTCCCTCACCGGGTACCCCCAAGGCCAGTGATCAGTGATTGCTCAGCCTCCCCCCTTTCAAAAACGCTCCACGGAGAACACAGATGTGAGCGGGGAACTGAGGCCAGTTGTCCGTGATGTCTGGATGCCAATGCTCAGCGCTTCATGTTTCGGAGTTGGCTAATGATATTGATTTGTAATTACCCTGATTTGTAATTAGACTAAACCTTAATTTATTAATCCGGAATATCCAGGGGATGGGATAAGTGTAATATTAAATGACTTGCAAGGTGTCAGGCTGTCTGTCACAACATACAGCCCCGATAACCCATTATTTCCTTCAGTTAAATATTGGGAAGGTAGCACTATTGTCATTTGCCACTCAATTATTATGTTTGTTTACCTCACTGACTATTTCTAACCCCCCCCCCCCCCCAATTCCTTTGACAGGTTGAATAGAAATGTCCCCAATCTCTTTGTTTTATTAATTGAACACATAGATGAACATCAAGGATTGTAATCAGATGGAAACTGATTCAAATGCGATGTTTAAGAGCTTGTTAAAAGAAGGGGCTTATTTTAAAGGAGAGAATCCTCCTCAATCCCCCCCCCCCCCCCCCCCCCCCGGTCGCTACGCTCCCTCAGGCTAGGTCTGTCGCAATTTCTCACTCCCAACTCTCACCCAATGTTGGCAGCCCTGGGGTTGTGTTGTGGGCTCCGAGCCTGTTTTATAGGCTCCAGGCCTGTATTTTTTTTACGTTGTTTGCTTTGGCCTATGTTCTGGGCCTCAGAGCCTGTGTTTTGTAGGCCTCATGGCAATGTCATAGACCTCGGGCCTAACCTCTGGGCTTTGGCCTAAGTTATGGGCAAGTAAAGGCCTACAAGAGTCAGGCTCCTGTTCCTAGAGAAGGCCTGGTCTGTTGTCAAGGAAGGCCTAATGCCAACGGGCTTCTGTTGCAAAGGACGATCTACTGGTATCAGGCTCCCATTGTTAAGAACTCACACAGAAGCGCTCACTCACTCCAGCACTAATAAATGAATCTTTTTGCCACCGCTTCTCACAATGAAGGCTTCTTGTAGTTTTGGGAACCAGTATAGCACACCACTCTCCCCAAGTATTGCCCCCCCCCCCCCACCCCACAGACACACACAAACACACACACACCGACATCTTTCGTGCAGCTCTCTCTAACATGATGTATGTCCCAACTAACTCTTGTTCTCAATGCTCTGACTGATGATGAAGGCGAGCAAGTTTGACAAACTGCTGCTGCTGCTTCTTCATCACCCCGTCTATCTGTCTATCTGTGCGTCAGCGCTTCCAAAGATGCGCTCGTACTATTTTCTCTCTCTCCCCCCTCTCTCTCTCAGTAAGTTTGTAGACAGCAGCAGCAGCAGCAGCAGCAGCAAAATTGGTGATGTGCAGGACTTTAAAAGCAAGCGACTGACTTACTCTCTGAAATTGCAGCAGGGTCTAGATCCATTGGAAATGTGGGCCAAGGAATAATGGCCGATTGAATTGAACTTGGACAAATGCAAAGTGGGAAGTTAAATCAGGACTTACACTGTAAATGGCAGCAGAGTCCCAGAGAATGGTGTAGGTAGACACAGAGACAGCCGAATAGTACGAGTGCATGATTGTCTGAAAGCGATAAACAGGGTGATGAAGAAGCAGTTTGTCAAGCTTGTCTTCATCAGTCAGAGCAACAAGACTTGTACTTGAGTACAAGACTTGGGACATCATGCTGTACAACAAATGTTGGTACATTAAAAAAATGAAGGAGAGGGAGAGAGAGAGAGAGTGAGGTGGGGGGAGGGAGAGACAGGAGAGAGGGGAGGGGGGAAAGAGTGGGAGGGAGAGAGAATGCTAACATACAAAAATTACATATGAACGCACAATAAATTACATACAAAGGCACAATGCAAATTAAGATTAAGAATAGAGAGGTCTCTCCCGGGGGTGGGGGGTGAAGGGCTGTGGCGTCTCACACACACTAACCACCCCCACACACACGGGAGTGAGAGGGGGAGAGAGAGGAGGGGGTAGAGAGGGAGGGATGGTGGGAGGGGTGGATGGGGAGTGGAGGGGTGGGGTGGGGTGGAGGGAGGGCAGAGGGTTGGAGGGGAGAGGAGGGTGAGAGAGCAGATGGGAGAGGGGAAGAAAGGGGGACAGATAGGGGGGAAGAGAGGGGGAGGGGTATGGGAGAAGGGGAGGGGAGGAGATGGAGAGGGTGGTGAGAGAGGGAGGAAGGGGAGAGACAGGAGGGGGAGAGAGGAGGGGAGAGAGGGGGAGGGGGAGAGTGGGAAAGGGGGTGAGAGAAAGGGGGGAGAGGGGAAGGGAGGGGGAGAGAGAGTAGAGGGGAGATAGGAGGGGGTAGAGAGGAGGGGAGGGAGAGGAGTGGAAGAGGGGGGAAAGGAAGCGGGGTGTAGGGGAGAGTAGGAGGGGAAGAGGGGGATAAAGGGGAGGGGGAGAGGAGGGGAGTGAGGAGGGGGGAGAGAGGTAGAGGGGGAGGAGGGGGGTGAGAGAGGTAGAGAGGAGGGTGGGTGGAGTGGGCGGAGAGGGGGGAAGGGAGGGATGGGGAAGGTGGGTGGAGCAGGGGAGAGGGAGGTTGAGGGGGATAGAGGTAAGGGGAGAGGGGGAGAAAGTAGAGAGAGAGTGGGGAGTGAGGGAGGTTTGAGGGAAAGGGAGGGGTAGATATAGTAGATGGCAGAGGAGGGGGGAGAGAGGAGGGTGGGGAGAGGGGGGAAAGGGAGGGGGGTGGAAGAGGGGGGAGGGGGTAGTGGGGAGGAGGCAGAGGGGGATGGGGAGGGAGAGGATGGGGAGAGGGAGGGGGAGATATAAGAGGGAGGGATACGGGGTAGTGGTGAGGGGAGGGAGGGGGAGAGACAGTAGAGGGGAGAGAGGAAGGGGGAAAGGGAGGGGGTGGATGGTGGGGAAGGGGTGTGGAGGAGGGGGTGGGGTAGTAGTGGGGAGGGGCGGCAGAGGGGGAAGGGAGAGAGAGGAGCGTAGAGGGGGTTAGAGGGGAGGGGCGAGAGGGAGAGTAGAGGGGAGAGAGGAGTGGGGTAGAGAGGAGGGTGGAGAGGGGGGTGAGGAGGAGGGGGGACGGGCGAGCTGCGAAAAGTGGAGAGAGCCCGGGGAGAGAGAGAGCTCAAGTACAGCGCCCAACTTGTAAAAAGCTCTCGGGAAAGCCGAGCCGAGGCTAGCATGCGGGAAAGTCAGGGAAGTGCTTTCGGAAGCCGTTGGCATCTGCAGATCAGAGCCGACTTGCTCGTGCTTTCTGCGTCCTTTAAAGACCCGGGTGGGTGGGGGCGGGGAAGGGTGGCGACGTCACTCCTGGAAAACAGTGCGCAGCAGGTGGCGCGTTGGAAACTGCGCAGCTCGCCGCGAGGAGCAGAGCCATTGTGACGTCATCAGCTCGGTAACTTCAAAGAAGATCTGATTGTTGAACAATTTTAGTAAAATACTCGTGAAATAATGACTCAAATTTTCTGATGAGGCGATTTTTGAGATCATGAGGTAGATTTCTACCAGAATATGTAAAAATTTCACTGTTAGCGCGTCGGGTTTTCGAGGAGATGTGAATCACACACACACACACACACACACACACACACACACACACACACACACACACACAAATAAATACATTCACATCCAAGATCAGAGTTTTATATTATAACTAGACCAAGTGCAGAACCGTTGGGTCTGTTCCCCCAATGTGTGGTTGTGGGGGGGCATGTGGCATCACACACACTAACTAACCCCCCCCCCGCACACACGCTAACTACCCCCCTTGATATATTAATATTATTAATTTGCTCCTTTTACCCCACTGTTGCATAGCCCCCAACTTCGCAGGCGTGTCTAGAGAGGGAGGAAGGGACAGAGAGTGAGGGCAGAGAGAGAATGGGGAGAGAGAGAAAAAGTGGGAGAGACAGAGGAGGGGAAGGGTGGGGGAGGAGGGGTGAGAGAGGAGAGAGGGAGGGTGAGAGGGAAGGGGAGAGGGAGGCAGGGGGGTGGAGATGTGGGGGGAAGGAATGGAGGGAAGGGGGTAGAGAAGGGGGAAGGGGGTTTAGGGGAGGGAGGGTGAGGGGGGGCGGGTGGGGGAGAGAGAGAGTAAGGGGAGAGAGAGAGGGCGGAGAGAGAGAGAGAGAGAGAGAGGGGACAGAAACAGGTGAATTGATCATGGGGAACAAGGACATGGCAGACCAATTGAATAACTACTTTGGTTCTGTCTTGAATAAGGAAGACTTAAATAATCTTCTGGAAATAGCAGGGGACGGGGGGGTCAAATGAGATGGAGGAACTGAGTGAAATCCAGTTTAGCCGGGAAGTGGTGTTAGGTAAATTGAATGGATTAAAGGCCGATAAATCCCCAGGGCCAGATAGGCTGCATCCCAGAGTACTTAAGGAAGTGGCCCCAGAAATAGTGGATGCATCAGTGATAATTTTTCAAAACGCTTTAGATTCTGGAATAGTTCCTGAGGAATGTAGGGTGGCTAACGTAACTCCACTTTTTAAAAAGGAAGGGAGAGAAAGCAGGGAATTACAGACCAGTTAGTCTAACATCGGTATTGGGGAAACTGCTAGAGTCAGTTATTGAAGATGGAATAGCAGCACATTTGGAAAGTGGTGAAATCATTGGACAAAGTCAGCGTGGATTTAAGAAAAGTAAATCATGTCTGACGAATCTTATAGAATTTTTCGAGGAGGTAACTAGTAGAGTGGATAAGGGAGAACCAGTGGATGTGTTACATCTGGACTTTCAGAAGGCTTTCGCCAAGGTCCCACATAAGAGATTAGTATACACACTTAAAGCACATGGTATTGGGGGTTCAGTATTGATGTGGATAGAGAACTGGCTGGCAGACAGGGAGCAAAGAGTAGGAGTAAACGGGTCCTTTTCAGAATGGCAGGCTGTGATTAGTGGGGTACCGCAAGGCTCAGTGCTGGGACCCCAGCTATTTACAATATATATTAATGATTTGGACGAAGGAATTGAATGCAACATCTCCAAGTTTACTGATGACACGAAGCTGGATGACACGAAGGGGGCAGTGTTAGCTGTGAGGAGGATGCGAGGAGGCTGCAAGGTGACTTGGATAGGCTGGATGGGTGGACAAATGCATGGCAGATGCAGTATAATGTGGATAAATGTGAGGTTATCCACTTTGGTGGCAAAAACAGGAAAGCATAATATTATCTGAATGGTGGCCGATTTGGAAAAGGGGAGATGCAACGAGACCTGGGTGTCATGGTACATCCGCAATAGGATCTTTAGCCGGGAGTGGGTGGGTGTGGAGCTTCGCTCTGTGACCTGTGCTGTGACGTTTGCCTGCCATGTGGTGACCGGGCAGTCTGAAGAAGGGTTTCGGCCCGAAACGTCACCTAATTCCTTCGCTCCATAGATGCTGCTGCACCCGCTGAGTTTCTCCAGCATTTTTGTGTACCTTTGATTTTCCAGCATCTGCAGTTCCTTCTTGAACACATGTGGTGACCGGAAGCGGGTCACCGCCTTCCAAGCCTCAGTCCGAACTCCCATTGGCCGTTGGCGCTGCCCATCAGGGGGGGGGGAGGTGAAGGCGGGACTTGGTCGCCGGTCACGTGAGACGGGAGCTCAGGTGGGAACTGCCGCCTCCGCCGCTCGGCCACGCGACCCTGACCCCACCCCTTCCTTCCTTCCCGAAGGTCCGGAGCTCGATGCGTGCGGGAGATATCATTATATGAGAGAGGGAAGAAGGAAGGACTCAACCTCCTCTGGCGGCGGGAGGCCGTGGTGTAGCGCCCCTGTCGGTTGAAGGGCCCGGTGCAGCGCATCTAGTCCTCCCAGCGCAGCGCCCTCATCTCGTGGGAAGTTGTGGTGCAGCGCCTCTGGGCCTCCGATTGTAGCACCCCCTGGCAGCGGGAGGCCGCGGTGCAGCACCTATGGTCCTCCCTCGGATTGGCACTCTAGCGCCCCCCCACCTCCCCCATCAAGCGTTAGTAATGCACCATAGATGCTGCTGCACCCGCTGAGTTTCTGCAGCATTTTTGTGTACCTTAGTAATGTCCTGTTCGCCAGCTCGTTGACATAGATACATAGAAACATAGAAAATATGTGCAGAAGTAGGCCATTCGGCCTTTCGAGCCTCCACTGCCATTCAATATGATCATGACTGATCATCCAACTCAGTATCCTGCACCTGCCTTCTCTCCATACCCCCTGATCCCTTTAGCCACAAGGGCCACATCTAATTCCCTCTTAAATGTCAATGAACTGGCCTCAACTACCTTTTGTGGCAGAGAATTCCAGAGATTCACCACTCTCTGTGTGAAAAATGGTTTTCTCATCTCAGTCCTACAAGATTTCCCCTTTATCCTTAAACTGTGACCCCCTTTTTCTGGACTTCCCCAACATCGGGAACAATGACCCTCTGTGTTCCCCTCCTGCAGGGTTTAGGAGCTGTTGTCGTGGACAGAGAGACCGGGATGTGAGCGGCCATTGAGGGTGGCGAGGTTGCCAGTGAGCCACCCCCCCCCCCCATCTGCTCGGTGTTCCGGCTGAGCTTCGAGGGGCTGAGCTTCGACACTGGACCACATGACGGAGCACAACAAGGAGAAGCGATATGAGTGTGATGTGTGTGGCAAGGCCTGGCAGATCCCGAGCAAGTTGGAGACCCACCGGCGGGTACACACGGGTGAATGCCCCTTCGACTGCTCCGACTGCAGAAAGAGCTTCAAGTCAGCAAAGAACCTAAAGTCCCACCAGCGAGTGCACACGGGCGAGAAGCCCTATTGCTGCTCCACCTGTGGAAAGACCTTTGCCTGGTTGTCGGGGTTGCGGGAGCACTGGCGGGTGCACAGCAGTGAGCGGCCCTTCACCTGCTCCGACTGCGGCAAAGGCTTCAAGTCGTCCAAGGACCTGAAGGTGCACAGGCACCTGCACAGCGGGGAACGGCCCTATACCTGTAGCGACTGCGGCAAGGGCTTCACCCGCTCTTCCAAGCTGCTGGAGCACCAGCGCACCCACACCGGCGAGCGCCCCTTCACCTGCGCCCAGTGCGGCAAGGGCTTCACCCGCTCAAACAGCCTGCTGTCTCACCAACAGGTGCATGCCGGCGACCGTCCTATCCCCAGCCCAGTGTGTGGAGAGCACGTTGCCATGGCCTCACACGCCCTGTCCCACGCCCATGCAGAACAGTGTCCAGCCGTACAACCGCCCGTACTGCAGTGAGGCGTTTAACAGCTCGCGGGGGTTATGGCATCACCGGCGGGCCTACGCTGGTGACCGGCTGCTCCCACTGCATCAATCATTTCAAGAGCACACGGCGGCCGCGGGAGCACCAGCGGATGAACACTAGAGAGAGACCCTTTGTGTGCACTGATTGTGGCATGGCTTTCACCTGCATATCCAGCCTGTGGCAGCACCGGCATACCCACACCGGTTAGCATCCCTGTTGATTCCGGATATGAATTTACCCACCTAATCTGGTTCAATCAAACACCGAATGCGAGCACTGGAATTCCAACTCTATTTTATTATACACAATACCGCGGGACTGATCCTCATTACCACTTACTCGAGCACAATACAGCCTCGCGCAAATAGAACAGACCCAAGACGATCGGCACAACCCAATGGGCTCTTCACCCCTTTATACCCCTCCAAACTAAAGGCGCGAAATTACTTGGGGCAGGTAACCCCTACAAACAAACCAATACAGTCTGCAAAGTACATGGAATGACAGCTCCATAGCCCAATCATAACATCGTTTCAACACATAGCACTTAGGGTGAAACACTTCCATGAAGTAAAGAAACATTATCACTAGATAAAGAAACGTCTTTGGTGAGGCCACCCTCCTGGACCAATCACAATTAGCGGTGGGAAGGCACTGCAACATAATTGAAACCTAAAGTTTCCCCAACCAAACCCAAGCATGCCTTTGCAGCAGTGCATAGCTCCTTCTGCAGAATCCCATACATATTAACTTGCAGGCCATCTGGACAATTTTGTCGTGATTTTAAGACTCAAATTTGGATAAGATGACACAGACACGGAGAATTCTTCAAGAAGACGAAAGTTATTTGCAAATATTCAGCTGGAACATTCAGAGATGGCACCACCTGTCCGCTCTCCAATTGCTCTCCGATCCACAGAAACAAGCAGCTTTTATTACAGTTCGTCAGCCCTATCTCGGCTTCATTATCTTGCATACTGTAATTCCTTTCCCATCAATCTATCTTCGATTCTAATATTCACTGTCTCGCCACCATTACTTCCGACCTTGGTTCAGTATTTACATTTCCTCCCATATCTCTTCCTCTCTCTGAAATTCCAAACTATTGCTTTTAATTTCCCATCTATGTTTCAGCTAAAGCCAAGTTTACACAAGCCAAGGCTACCCACACCATAATTATGCTGTTGCATATTGGTTTATATGTTTACACACAAAGATACAAATGTATTAAGAATACAGATCCAAAAGTAAAAATAAATAACTTGTTTAGTGCCTTGATTACTAGATAAATGTTAGGTGCTGCAAAACTAACAACCACGTGAGTCTGAGTACAATAAGCTGATTATGTAAAATAGCTGACATCTGCTGGCTATGATAAATGTTTTAATTAAGTCTTCTATAACTTCCATAACACCTCTCTGCAACCCCTTCCCATTCCCAGGCTTCAGTCTCCCTAGAGCCATCCATGTTGCATGGTTCTGCAGCTCTCTGCAAATGATGTCAAGTAGGTTTTTACAGATCTTTACACAGACATCGTCCATTTTCCCAAGTGCCCAAATTTCTGATATTAACATTACCCCCTTTTATCATTCTATGATAATCAAAACAGGGTTAAAAGACAACTGTTCACGTTATAGACTCCGACAATGATACGTTGGTGTGGTAAATTGGATTAGTAAGTATGCAGATGATACTAAGATAGGTGGGGTTGCGGGTAATGAAGTAGAGTTTCAAAGTCTACAGAGAGATTTATGCCAGTTGGAAGAGTGGGCTGAAAGATGGCAGATGGAGTTTAATGCTGATAAGTGTGAGGTGCTACATCTTGGCAGGACAAATCAAAATAGGACGTACATGGTAAATGGTAGGGAATTGAAGAATGTAGGTGAACAGAGGGATCTGGGAATAACTGTGCACAGTTCCCTGAAAGTGGAATCTCATGTAGATAGGGTGGTAAAGAAAGCTTTTGGTGTGCTGGCCTTTATAAATCAGAGCATTGAGTATAGAAGTTGGGATGTAATGTTAAAATTGTACAAGGCATTGGTGAGGCCAATTCTGGAGTATGGTGTACAATTTTGGTCGCCTAATTATAGGAAGGATGTCAACAAAATAGAGAGAGTACAGAGGAGATTTACTAGAATGTTGCCTGGGTTTCAGCAACTAAGTTACAGAGAAAGGTTGAACAAGTTAGGGCTTTATTCTTTGGAGCGCAGAAGGTTAAGGGGGGACTTGATAGAGGTTTTTAAAATGATGAGAGGGATAGACAGAGTTGACGTGGAAAACCTTTTCCCACTGAGAGTAGGGAAGATTCAAACAAGGGGACATGACTTGAGAATTAAGGGACTGAAGTTTAGGGGTAACATGAGGGGGAACTTCTTTACTCAGAGAGTGGTAGCTGTGTGGAATGAGCTTCCAGTGAAGGTGGTGGAGGCAGGTTCGTTTTTATCATTTAAAAATAAATTGGATAGTTATATGGATGGGAAAGGAATGGAGGGTTATGGTCTGAGCGCAGGTATATGGGACTAGGGGAGATTATGTGTTCGGCACGGACTAGAGGGGTCGAGATGGCCTGTTTCCGTGCTGTAATTGTTATATGGTTATATGGTAATGATAGCGATGTCGTTGTGTCAGAGCTCCAAGTCACTTCCCGAGTTTACATGGGCATAGCTTCGAAGACTCCTGACTGACGAGTCTCCACCTCCCGAGTTCACATGGGCATGAATTCTCTTGATCCACCATGTCAGCTTGCGTTACTCTTGACGCTCGATGTAATGCTCCTATACTAAGAGATTCTTCAAAGAAAATAAGTTTGCAGCTGAAAATTTTCCACTAATACTTTTGTAATGGTGCAGATGGACCCACACATTCCTTCCTTCCACCTCGGCAGCATTTGGGGTTGTCAGGAGAACCTTCCCACCGAGCCTCCAAACCTTTCCTCACCCAATTCTTCACCATCACAAAATCACCAGGATTGACCTTAATAGACAAAACCAGGGGAGGTAATTCACTGTATGCTGCTCGCACCCTGGAATATAAATCTCTTAGTGCTCAAGTCAAGGTCAGAACATAATTGGTCATCTCTGTAGCCATATAATCGAGATTGTCAACCTTTGGGTTATTTTGGTTCCACGGAGTTCCGAAGGGACGTCCATATACAATTTCAGCTGGGCTTAGTCTTGATTTCCCTGCAGGCATGACATGCATCTGAAATAAAGCTACAGGGAGCAATTTAATCCAATGAATTCCTGTCTCAGCCTTTACTTTAGCCAATTTCGTTTTTAGGGACATTCGCTCTTTTGACAAGTCCAGCAGCCCGTGGTCGATAAGCACAGTGTAACTGCTGCTGGATGCCCAGCTGTTCACAGAATTGTTTCTTAATTTTCCCAATGAAATGAGGACCACTGCCTAAGCCGAATTGGAATGCTGAATCTGGGGATGATTTTTCACATAAGCACCTTGACAACAGTAGCCACTTTGTTATCAAGTGTTGGATAGGCCTCCATCCATTTGCTGAATACATTGACTATCACAAGTACATACATATATCCTAGGCACTTTTCCAGCTCAATATCATCCATTTGAAGAGTTTCATAGAAACATAGAAAATAGGTGCAGGAGTAGGCCATTCGGCCCTTCGAGCCTGCACCGCAATTCAATATGATCATGGCTGATCATCCAACTCAGTATCCTGTACCTGCCTTCTCTCCATACCCCCTGATCCCTTTAACCACAAGGGCCACATCTAACTCCCTCTTAAATATAGCCAATGAATTGGCCTCAACTACCTTCTGCGGGAGAGAATTCCACAGATTCACCACTCTGTGTGTGAAAAAAGTTTTCCTCATCTCGGTCCTAAAAGATTTCCCCTTTATCCTTAAACTGTGACCCCTTGTTCTGGACGTCCCCAACATCGGGAACAATCTTCCTGCATCTAGCCTGTCCAACCCCTTAAGAATTTTGTACATTTCTATAAGATCCCCCCTCAATCTTCTAAATTCTAGCGAGTACAAACCGAGTCTATCCAGTCTTTCTTCATATGAAAGTCCTGACATCCCAGGAATCAGTCTGGTGAACCTTCTCTGTACTCCCTCTATGGCAAGAATGTCTTTCCTCAGATTCGGAGACCAAAACTGTATGCAATACTCCAGGTGTGGTCTCACCAAGACCCTGTACAACTGCAGTAGAACCTCCCTGCTCCTATACTCAAATCCTTTTGCTATGAATGCTAACATACCATTCGCCTTCATCACTGCCTGCTGCACCTGCATGCCTACTTTTAATGACTGGTGTACCATGACACCCAGGTCTCGTTGCATCTCCCCCTTTCCTAATCGGCCACCATTCAGATAATAATCTACTTTCCTGTTTTTGCCACCAAATTGGATAACCTCACATTTATCCACATTATGCTGCATCTGCCATGCATTTGCCCACTCACCCAGCCTATCCAAGTCATCTTGCAGCCTCCTAGCATCCTCCTCACAGCTAACACTGCCCCCCAGCTTCGTGTCATCCGCAAACTTGGAGATGTTGCATTCAATTCCCTCGTCCAAATCATTAATATATATCGTAAATAGCTGGGGTCCCAGAACTGAGGCTTGTGGTACCCCACTAGTCACTGCCTGCCATTGTGAAAAGGACCCATTTACTCCTACTCTTTGCTGCCTGTCTGCCAGCCAGTTCTCTATCCACATCAATACTGAACCCCCAATACCGTATGCTTTAAGTTTGTATACTAATCTCTTATGTGGGACCTTGTCGAAAGCCTTCTGAAAGTCCAGATATAACACATCCACTGGTTCTCCCTTATCCACTCTACTAGTTACATCCTCGAAAAATTCTATAAGATTCGTCAGACATGATTTACCCTTCATAAATCCATGCTGACTTTGTCCAATGATTTCACCACTTTCCAAATGTGCTGCTATCCCATCTTTAATAACTGATTCTAGCAGTTTCCCCACTACCGATGTTAGAGTAACTGGTCTGTAATTCCCCATTTTCTCTCTCCCTCCCTTTTTAAAAAGTGGTGTTACATTAGCTACCCTCCAATCCTCAGGAACTACTCCAGAATCTAAAGAGTTTTGAAAAATTATCACTAATGCATTCTCTATTTCTGGGGCTACTTCCTTAATTTATGTCTTCCTTAGTGAAGACAGAACCAAAGTAGTTATTCAATTGGTCTGCCATGTCCTTGTACCCCATGATCAATTCACCCATTTCTGACTGCAAGGGACCTACATTTGTTTTAACTAATCTTTTTCTCTTCACATATCTATAAAAGCTTTTGCGGTCAGTTTTTATGTTCCCTGCCAGTTTTCTTTCATAATCTATTTTCCCTTTCCTAATTAAGCCCTTTGTCCTCCTCTGCTGGTCTCTGAATTTCTCCCAGTCCTCTGGTAGGCTGCTTTAGTCCTCTGGTAGGCTGCTTTCAAAGGGACCCATGGGTAAAGGTGTTTTCCCATCCTCACAAGCCATTTCTTTCCCAGCTTCTTCCTGCAACTGAATAATTTCCTGGATGGTTAGCATTGCCTTTTCCGAGGGAGACATGTCACCTGAACTTTTAATCTGCCACTTCATCTTTGGCACTACCACCTTGCGTTCCCGGGATACCTCCTTTGCTCCTTGATCAGCACAACGATTCCCCATGTCTAACTGGGTCTGGCCCTTTGTATGAGCACTATATTTCATCACCGAGATTTGCCTGGGTAGCAGCAGAGACTGTAATAAATTGGTTACCAATTGCTTGTGAGATATTTGAGTTCTTGCTGAGGTCAGGAATCCTCGACTATGAATACTCCATAGGTGTCCAAAATAGTGGACTACCCCAAATACATATCTAGAATCTGTTTATATATTTACTTTCAGATCTCTTCCAATAATACATGCTCTGGTTAAAGCGAACAGCTCAGCCTGTTGGGCTGAAAAGAGTAACTTGAAGGCTGCTGCCTTCCATCCTGGTCTATGATAGCGTAGGACTGACTCCCATCTGGACTACACTTCTTCCCACCCTGCATCCTGTAAGGACTCCATCCCCTACTCCCAATTCTTCCATCTACGCCGCATCTGCTCCCAGGATGAGGCGTTCCACACCAGAGCATCTGAAATGTCCTCATTCTTCAGGGAACGGGGGTTCCCCTCCCCCACCATAGATGAGGCTCGCACCTGGATCTCTTCCATACCCCGTAACACTGCTCTCTCCCCATCCCCCCACTCGCAACAAGGGCAGAGTCCCCCTTATCCTCACCTTTCACCCCACCAGCCGTCACATAGAACAAGTAATCCTCCGTCAGTTTCACCACCTCCAACGTGACCCCACCACTCGCCACATCTTCCCATCTCCCCCCATGTCTGCCTTCCGCAAAGACCGCTCCCTCCGTAACTCTCTTGTCAATTCTTCCCTTCCCTACCATTCTACCCCCCTCCCAGGACACTTCCCCTTGCAACCGCAAGAAATGCTAGACATGTCGCTTTACCTCCCCCCTCGACTCCATTCAAGGACCCAAGCAGTCGTTCCAGGTGCGCCAGAGGTTCACCGGCACCTCCTCCAACCTCATCTATTGCACCAGCATTTTTGTTTACCTTTTATGTAAACTGTGTTAAGTGTGGGTCTTGGGTTTTTTTGTAATGTAAAAAACTGAAGTCAACTGTAATTCAACCTAGGTTTGAATGACAATAAATAGCAGTCCATCCATTCCATTCCATCTCCTCTTCTGGAACATCTTTGGTTTGCAGCAAAGATACTTGAACAGATACATCTCCTCTGCTGGAGCATCTTTCGTTTGCAGTCTTTGCAGCTGCTGTGATTGTTCCCCCACCTTCCCCACGTGGTGTTGGAGCCACGCGGCGGGGCCAGCGGGCCGCGCGTGACAGTGGGTGGCTCCGATTGGCGGTGGTCGCTGACAGTCCGAGGGGCGGGGCTACGGCTCGACCTATAAGGACACGGTCTCCCGCAGCGGGTGGGGGGGGGTCGGGGACATGGCTCTGATTGGTCGGACGCAAGGAGGGGCGGTACCCGGTTCTTTGTGACGTCAGTGGGGGGGGCGGGACCCGGTGGTCGGTCACGTGAGGCGGGGCCTACGCCCAACGCCCGGGAGCTCAGGGAACCAAAGATCTTAGAGCAGAGCAAGATAGGCGACTCCTTGCGAAATACAATGGGCTGACGTGTAGCACGCTACGGAGGGGATCCTGGGCATTTCCCCCCGCCCATTTTAGTAACCGGAGCCTACCTGACCCGACCCGACTCGCAGTGTAATCAATGTTGCGGGGCAACAGTTTGTGTGTGTGATATAGGGTTAGTTTCATAATTCTGTCAGTTCATACTTCTTGTCAAGAATAAAATTTGACTGGTAATTGTCTTTTTTAATGTTTTTTAAATCATTTATTTTTAAATGGCTCATCCCCCCCCCCCCCCCCCTCTCCCCGCTGCCCCACACTCCCTCTCCCCGCTGCCCCGGGCCGCGCACTCCCTCTCCCTCTCCCCGGGCCGCGCACTCCCTCTCCCTCTCCCCAGGCCACACACACCCTCTCCCCGCTGCGGAAACAAAGATCCGATCTTTGGCCGGAAGCAAGATGGGGGAGCAAGATGGCGGAACAAGATGGCGGGGCTGGTTGCTAAAATGAGTCCCATAATCACCCATGAATCCGCCCATGAGCGTACTACACGTTTGCGTGAGAGTAACCCATCTTGCTCCGCTATAAGATCTTTGGTGGGAACAGCCGCCGCCGCCGCCGCTCGGCCCCTCGTCCTCTCCCCACGGCTCAAGCGACCACGTTAGGTCGCGCTTGCCGCATGCAGTCGCATACTCGTGGGACAGGCCCTTTTCCTTTCCTCTCCTTCCCTTTAACTCCATCCTTGTAACCTTGTAAGGTCCCCCTCCTCTCTTCCCGTAGGTGACCCAAGGCGTGCGGACGGGGGTGGAAAGCGATGAATCGCGAACCTGGCGGCGGGGGGCCCCGGTGCAGCATCTCTGGTTCTCCGACTGCGGCACCAACCTGGCGGCGGGAGGCCGCGGTGCAAGGATACAAGGATGGAGTTAAAGGGAAGGAGAGGAAAGGAAAAGTAAAGGGCCTGTCCCACGAGTATGCGACTGCATGCAGCAAGCGCGACCTAACGTGGTCGCTTGAGCCGTACGGCCTCGCGGGGCCGGTCCCACTTCGATCACCAGAGCCGTATGGAGTTGTGGCGGAGCTGGTCCCGACATCGCGCGGGGCTCCGGAAAAATGACACTGTTCAAAAATTCCGCGCGGCAATGGCCTGCCGGCCCGCAGCCGCCTCACGCCGTACGTTTAGCACGAACTTCCCGCGGACTTCGCTCGAACTTCACGTCAACTCGTACGGGATCACTCGACCTCCGCACGGCCCCTGCTTCCAGTTTGGTCGCGCTCTCCGCATGCAGTCGCATGCGCGTGGGACAGGCCCTGTACGGGGATCACTCGACCTCCGCGCGGCCCCCGCTTGCGGTTTGCAGTCGCATGCTCGTGGGTCAGGCCCTTTAAGGAAGGCACCAGAATTAACCAGGCAGAAAGTTCAGGAAGGGATAGGAGAGTATGGCCAAGTGAAATAGGAAAAAGGTGAACTTTCTGAATTTTGTAGTCGGCAGGGCAGTACTCTGCATATCGCCAACTTGGAAAAATTTACATTTTTTTATCAAGCCAATTAACCTACAAATCTGTACGTCTTTGGAGTGTGGGAGGAAACCGAAGATCTCGGAGAAAACCCACGAAAATCAGGGGGAGAATGTGCAAACTCCATACAGACAGCACCCGTAGTCGGGATCGAACCCGGGTCTCTGGCGCTGCATTTTGCTGTAAGGCAGCAACTCTACCGCTGTGCCACCGTGACTGACCGTGAGGTGAGTAATGGATCAAAATGATTATATATGAATGCGCGAAGTATAACAATAAAGTGGACGAGCTTGAGTCTCAGTTAGAAACGGGCAAGTATGATGTTGTGGGAATTACAGAGACATGTTGCCTGGGTTTCAGCAACTAAGTTACAGAGAAAGGTTGAACAAGTTGGGGCTTTATTCTTTGGAGCGCAGAAGGTTAAGGGGGGACTTGATAGAGGTCTTTAAAATGATGAGAGGGATAGACAGAGTTGACGTGGACAAGCTTTTCCCATTGAGAGTAGGGAAGATTCAAACAAGAGGACATGACTTCAGAATTAAGGGACAGAAGTGCAGGGGTAACATGAGGGGGAACTTCTTTACTCAGAGAGTGGTAGCTGTGTGGAATGAGCTTCCAGTGGAAGTGGTGGTGGCAGGTTCGATTTTATCATTTAAAAATAAATTGTATAGGTATATGGATGGGAAAGGAATGGAGGGTTATGGTCTGAGTGCAGGTAGATGGGACTAGGGGAAAATAATTGTTCGGAATGGACTTGTAGGGCAGAGATGGCCTGTTTCCGTGCTGTAATTGTTATATGGTTATAGGACAGAAATAGCCAGCATAGCAGTATGCAGGTAGTGCAGGAGTCCCCTGTGCTCATCTCCCTCCTAAACAGGTATACCATTTTGGATACTGTTGGGAGAGATGGCTCATCAGGGCAAGGCAGCAGCAGCCAAGTTCATGGCACCATGGGTGGCTCTGCGGCACAGGAGGGGAGGAAAAACTGGGGTATTCAATTCAAGGGGAATTGATATGCGTTTCTGTGGCCGCAAACGAGACTCCAGGATGGTATGTTGCCTCCCTGGTGCAAGGGTCAGGGATGTCAATGAACGGCTGCAGAATATTCTGGAGGGGGAGGGTGAACAGCCAGTTGTCGTGGTGCATATTGGCACCAACAATATAGGGGAAAAAAGGGATGAGGTCCTACAAGGTGAATTGAGGGAGCTAGGAGAAAAACTTAAAAGTAGGACCTCAAAGGTAATAATCTCTGGATTACTACCAGTGCCACAGGCTAGAAATAGGAGGATATTGCAGATGAATAAGTGGCTTGAAAAATGGTGCAAGGGGGAGGAATTCAAATTTCTAGGGCATTGGAACCAGTTCTGGGGAGGTGGGACCAGTACAAACAGGACGGTCTGTACCTGGTCTGGAATGGAACCAATGTCCTTGGGGGAGTGTTTGCTAGTGCTGTCGGGGAGGATTTAAACTAATGTGGCAGGGGGATGGGTGCAAGAGCAGAGAGGCAGAGGGGTGTTAAATGAGGGTAGAAGCAATAGGTAGCAAGGTGAAAAGTAAAAGTGGCAGGCAGACAAATCCAGGGCAAAAATCAAAAAGGGCTACTTATCAACATAATTGTATAAGGGGTAAGAGTGTTGTATAAACAAGCCTGAAGGCTTTGTGTCTTAATGCAAGGAGCATTCGTAATAAGGTGGATGAGTTGAATGTGCAGATAGTTATTAATGAATATGATATAGTTGGGATCACTGAGACATGGCTCCAGGGTGACCAAGGCTGGGAGCTGAACATCCAGGGATATTCAATATTCAGGAGGGATAGACAGAAAGGAAAATGAGGCGGGGTAGCGTTGCTGGTTAGAGAGGAGATTAACACAATAGAAAGGAAGGACATTAGCGTGGAGGATGTGGAATCGATATGGGTAGAGCTGCAAAACACTAAGGGGCAGAAAACGCTAGTGGGCGTTGTGTACAGGTCACCTAACACTAGTAGTGGAGTTGGGGATGGCATCAAACAGGAAATTAGAAATACGTGCAACAAAGGTAAAACAATTATAATGGGTGACTTCAATCTACATATAGATTGGGTGAATCAAATTGGCAGGGATGCTGAGGAAGAGGATTTCTTGGAATGTATGTGGGATAGTTTTCTAAACCAACATGTAGAGGAACCAACGAGAGAGCAGGCAATTCTTGACTGGGTATTGAGTAATGAGGAAGGGTTAGTTAGCAGTCTTGTTGTGCGTGGCCCCTTGGGCAAGGGTGACCATAATATGGTTGAGTTCTTCATTAGGATGGAGAGTGACATTGTTAATTCAGAAACAAGGGTCCTGAACTTAAAGAAAGGTGACTTTGAGCGTATGAGACATGAATTGGCCAAGATTGACTGGCAAATGATTCTTAAAGGTTTGACGGTGGATATGCAATGGAAGGCATTTAAAAACTGCATGGATGAACTACACCAATTGTTTATCCCAGTTTGGCAAAATAATAAATCATGGAAGGTAGTGCATCCGTGGATAACAAGGGAACTCAGGGATAGTATCAAAATAAAAGATGAAGCGTACAAATTAGCCAGAACAAGCAGTCTACCAGAGGACTGGGAGAAATTCAGAGTCAAGCAGAGGAGGACAAAAGGCTTAATTAGGAAAGGGAAAATAGATTATGAAAGAAAACTGGCAGGGAACATAAAAACTGCCTGGAAAAGTATTTATAGATATGTGAAGAGGAAAAGATTAGCTAAAACAAATGTAGGTCCCTTGCAGTCAGAAACAGGTGAATTGATCATGGGGAACAAGAACATGGCAGACCAATTGAATTCCTACTTTGGTTCTGTCTTCACTAAGGAAGACATAAATAATCTGCCGGATATAGCAAGGGACCGGGGGTTAAATGAGATGGAGGAACTGAGTGAAATCCAAATTAGCCGGGAAGTGGTGTTAGGTAAATTGAATGGAATAAAGGCCGATAAATCTCCAGGGCCAGATAAGTTGCAAACTTAAGGAAGTAGCCGCAGAAATAGTGGATGCATTAGTGATAATTTTTCAAAACTCTATAGATTCTGGAGTAGTTCCTGAGGACTGGAGGGTATCTAATGTAACCCCACTTTTTTAAAAGGGAGGGAGAGAGAAAACGGTGAATTACAGACCAGTTAGTCTAACATCGGTGGTGGGAAAAATTCTGGGATCAGTTATTAAAGATGGGATAGCAGCACATTTGGAAAGTGGTGATTCATTGGACAAAGTCAGCATGGATTTATGAAAGGTAAATCATGTCTGACGAATCTTATAGAATCTTTCGAGGATGTAACTAGTAGAGTGGATAAGGGAGAACCAGTGGATGTGTTATATCTGGACTTTCAGAAGGCTTTCGACAAGGTCCCACATAAGAGATTAGTATACAAACTTAAAGCACACGGTATTGGGGGTTCAGTATTGATGTGGATAGTGAACTGGCTGGCAGACAGGAAGCAAAGAGTAGGAGTAACGGGTCCTTTTCAGAATGGCAGGCAGTGACTAGTGGGGTACCGCAAGGCTCAGTGCTGGGACCCCAGCTATTTACAATATATATTAATGATCTGGATGAGGGAATTGAATGCAACATCTCAAAGTTTGCGGATGACACGAAGCTGGGGGGCAGTGTTAGCTGTGAGGAGGATGCTAGGAGGCTGCAAGGTTACTTGGATAGGTTGGGTGAGTGGGTAAATGCATGGCAGATGCAGTATAATGTGGATAAATGTGAGGTTATCCACTTTGGTGGCAAAAACAGGAAAGTAGACTATTATCTGAATGGTGGCCGATTAGGAAAAGGGGAGATGCAACGAGACCTGGTTGTCATGGTACACCAGTCATTGAAAGTAGGAAGATACACAAAAAAGCTGGAGAAACTCAGCGGGTGCAGCAGCATCTATGTAGCGAAGGAAATTGGCAACGTTTCGCGCCGAAACCCTTCTTCAGACTGAAAGTAGGAATGCAGGTGCAGCAAGCAGTGAAGAAAGCAAATGGTATGTTAGCATTCATAGCAAAAGGATTTGAGTATAGGAGCAGGGAGGTTCTACTGTAGTTGTACAGGGTCTTGGTGAGACCACACCTGGGGTATTGCGTACAGGTGGGGAGAGAGAGATGGGGAGAGAGATAGGAGAGAGTGCGAGAGGGGCACAGGAAAGAGAGGGAGAGAGAGAGAGAGAGAGGAGAAAGGGAGAGAGGGGGAGAGAGGATGGAGAGAGGGGGAAAGAGAGTGGGGAGAACGAGGGGTGGTGAGTGTTAGGGGGGAGAGAGAGATAGGGAGAGACAGAGGGGAGAAAGAGCTGTGGAGAGAGTGAGAGGGGGTAAGAAAAGAGGGTGAGAGAGAAAGGGGAGAGAGAGAGACGGGGAGGGAGAGAGAGGGCGAAAGGAAAGAGCGGGTGATAGAGAGAGGGCTGAGAGAGAGAGGGAGAGAGTTTGGGGCCTGTTTCAAGATGGCCGACATTTGACCTGTTCCCAGCGGAGGGCGACAAAATGGCCGTTTCCCTCTCCGTATCCACGAAATATCACCATCCACCGACCTCCCTTATTTAGAGTCCCCATGATGATCAATATCTACACTGGTGGTGGAGTTTCAGATCAGAGAGAGGGGGGAAAGGAGAGAGAAGGGGGGGGGGAGAGGGAAGAGAGAGGGGGAGTAGAGATAGAAAGGGGAGAGATAAGTGGTAGAGAGAGGGTGGAGAAGGGGAGAGAGACAGGAGAGAGAGAGACAGGGGAGAGAGAGGGGGAAGGGAAGAGAGGGGGAGAGAGAGAGAGAGAAAGAGAGGGAGAGAGAGATGGCAAAGAAAAGAGAGAGAGAGAGGGGGATTGGGAGAGATCCAAGAAAAATCACCCTTCCCCCTTATTCAGAGTCCCTATTACGGTCATCATCTACACAGGTGGTGCAGTGTCAGGTCAGAGAAAGGGGGAGAGAGACGGGGAAAGAGATAGAGGGGGGAGAGAGAGAGGGAAGAGGGAGAGAGGGGTAGGGGTAGAAGGAGAACGGGGGAGAGAGAGAGATAGGGGAGAGTGTGAGTGGGGGAAGAGAGAGAGAGAGAGGGGAGAGAGACGGGGTGAGAGGTGGGTAGAGAGAGGTGGGGAGAGAGATAGGGGAGAGAGCGAGAGGGGGAGAAGAAAGTGAGGGGAGAGGGAGAGAGAAGGGGAAAGAGAGAGGGGAGAGATAGAGGGTTTTGATAGAGGGCAGAGAGGGAGAGAGAGAGTGGGGGTAGTGTGGGGAGAGAGAGGGTTGTGAGAGTTCGGAGGAGAAATTGAAATATAGGGGAGCGACAGAGGGGAGAGTGGGATGGGGAGAGAGCATGAGGGGGAAAGGAAAGAGGGTGAGGTAGAGAGGGGGAGATTGAGAGTGGGGAGGAACGAGAGAGGGAGAGAGAGAGAGGAAAGGAAAGAGGGGGGAGAGAGAGAGAGATGGGGCGAGAGAGAGAGGGAGAGAAGAAGACAGGGGAGAGAGGTTTGGGGCCTATTTCAAGATGGCCAACTTTTGCCTCTTGTTCCCAGCGGAGGAAAGCGACAAAGGAAAGAGAGGAGAGAGAGAGAGACAGCGAGAGGGGTGTGAGATCCATGAAAAATCTCCTTTCCCTCCTTACCCAGTGTTCCCATTATGGTCGCTATCCACCCTGGTGGTGGACTTTCTGATCAGAGAGTGGGGGAGACGGGATAGATATTTAGGGAGAGAGGGGGGAGAGACAGAGAGATGTGAGAGGGAAGAGCCAGAGAGAGAGAGAGGGAGAGGACGGGGAGAGGGGGAGGGGTAGAGGGAGGGGGGAAAGAGAGAGAGAGAGAGGGGGGGTGGGAGAGAGGGGAAAAGGTAGAAATAGGGGAGAGAAAGTAGGCAGAGAGGGGAGGGAGAGGTGGGGGGAGTGGGAGGTGGGGAGAAAGGAGGAGAATGGTTGCGAGCGAGACTGGGAGAGAGAGGGGGAAAGAGAGAAAGGGGAGATAGAGGGAGAAATAGACTTAGAGATGGGGAGAGGTGAGAGAGAGGGACACAGAAAATGAGATAGGGGAGACAGGGGGGGGGGGGAGGGGAGAGAGATATTGGGAGAGACTAAAAGGGGGAAAGGAAAGAAGAAGAGAGAGAGAGGGGGGAGGGAGACAAAGTAATATTAGCAAATTTACAGATGACACAAAGCAGGGTGGCAGTGTGAACTGTGAGGAGGATGCTATGAGAATTCAGGGTGACTTGGACAGGTTGGGGGAGTGGGCAGATACATGGCAGATCAAGTTTAATGTGGATAAATGTGAGGTTATCCACTTTGGTAACAAAAACAGGAAGGCAGATTACTATCTAAATGGCGTCAAGTTGGGAAAGGGGGAAGTACAACGGGATCTGGGGGTCCTTGTTCATCAGTCTATGAAAGTAAGCATGCAGGTACAGCAGGCAGTGAAGAAAGCGAATGGCATGTTGGCCTTCATAACAAGAGGAGTCGAGTATAGGAGCAAAGAGGTCCTTCTGCAGATGTACAGAGCCCTAGTGAGACCACACCTGGAGTCTTGTGTGCAGTTTTGGTCCCCTAACTTGAGGAAGGACATTCTTGCTATTGAGGGAGTGCAGCATAGGTTTATAAGGCTAATTTCCGTGAGGGCGGGACTGTCATATGCTGAGAGAATGGAGCGTTGGGATTGGCGTTTAGTACACTATGGAGTTTAGAAGGATGAGAGGGCATCTTATTGAAACATATAAAAATGTTCAAGACATAATATATCCCACAATGACATGCAGCAAAATTATAATACAGTATCTCAACTCTTTTTACACGTTGCAATGAAAGCAATTTCTAATATTTCTTTCCACTTCCAAACAAAATGTGGTTAGATTATTCAGCTTATGATCAACCTGTGTCAATAAATCCTTTGACCATGGTAACATATATGCTTAACCATGCACACTGCAGATTGATGCAAGCATGTTTTCTGTGAAGGACCGAAAATTATCATGACATGGCCATGACATGGGCCTATTCCTCATGAATCTTCAATCATAGAAACATAGAAAATAGGTGCAGGATTAGGCCATTCGGCCCTTCGAGCCTGCACCGCCTTTCAATATGATCATGGCTGATCATCCAACTCAGTATCCCGTACCTGCCTTCTCTCCATACCCCCTGATCCCTTTAGCCACAAGGGCCACATCTAACTCCCTCTTAAATATAGCCAATGAACTGGCCTCAACTACCTTCTGTGGCAGGGAATTCCACAGATTCATCACGCTCTGTGTAAAAAATGATTTTCTCATCTTGGTCCTAAAAGATTTCCCCCTTATCCTTAAACTATGACCCCTTGTTCTGGACCTCTCCAACATCGGGAACAATCTTCCTGCATCTAGCCTGTCCAACCCCTTAAGAATTTTGTAAGTTTCTATAAGATCCCCCCCTCAATCTTCAAAATTCTAGTGTGTGCAAGTCGAGTCTATCCAGTCTCCAGAGATCATCAATCTCTGTTGTGCCCAGTCACAGCAAGGTAAGTTGATAAAGAATTGATTCGATCTGTTCGACACATTTGAAGGGAAAAATAGATACATAATATATGTACTCTTGTACTCGGCTTGTATTCAGGAGGGAGAAATCGGGGAAAAGGAATAATAAGAGGGGAGAGAGAGGCGAAAGGAGAGAGATGGGAGAGATTGAGTGAGAGAGAATGGTGAGAGAGACAGGGGAGGGAGAGAGTGGGGAGAGAGAGTTTGTAGGCCATTTCAAGATGGCCAACTTTTGCCTCATGTTCTCAGCGTTGGGCCACAAAGTGGCCATTCCCCCTCCCACCCCGTATCCACGAAAAATCACCATTCCCACCCTCCCCCGGCAAGCACGGTTTATTGATTGGGGACGATCAGCCATGATCACAATGAAGGGCCGAATGGCCTTCCCCTGCAACTATTTTCTATGTTTCTAATAGGGAACCATTCTTGACTAGTGATTCTTGAAATATCACCATCAATGCCTCCGCAATCTCAAAACAACCTTTCAGAATCCTGTGGTGCACTCTTCTGATCCTGGTGACTTAGATATCTTCAGCACTTTCAGTTTCCCAAGTACCTTCTCCCTATTACTAGCCATTCCATTAACTTCCACCCCCTGACTCTCTTGAATTTCAGGCACCTTGCTGGTGTCTTATATTGTGAAAACTGAGGCAAAACAGTTATTCAACTACTCTGCCATTTCTTCATGCCCCATTATCACTTCTTCTGCATTATTTTCCAGCGGTTCAATGTCCACATCTGCCTCTTTTTTACTCTTAACATAACTGAAGAAACTGTTGCTATCCTCTTTCATATTATTAGCTAGAATTTTAGAATTTCATATTTTCTCTCGTATTGCCTTTTTAGTTACCTTCTGTTGTTTAAAAAGTCTTACCATTAATCTTTGCAATGTTTTATGCCTTCTCTTTAAATTTTATACTGTCCTTTACTGTAATTGTCACCACGGCCGTCTCTTTCTCGCCCTGGAATATTTCTTCCACTTTTAGGCTGTGGGCCGAGCAGCTTTATTCTACTGTTTCGTGGCCCAAGTCACAGAACTGCATGAAATTTTCACATATTGTGTAAAAATATTATATAAATCACCCCTGAAACTCATCAAGAACAAAACTTGCACATTTTTATTAAATTAGAGAAAAAACGGAAAATGTTCGGGTATTTCTAGTCCAATCAAAGCACGTTTAACATTGAGTTGTATGCCAGTTGGCCAATCACACGCTTTGTTTCAGGCCAGCTGGGCAGGGAGCACACAACATGGCTGAGAGGACATTCACTGATGCCTGTTTTACTGGAGATTCCGATGAAGGTTCTTTCTAGTTCTGTGGAATACAGGTCGTGGAAACTTGCAGCAAGGTAATTGAATTTAGTAAGAAAAGCATTAAGAAATCTGAAGAATGTGCAGCTAAGTGGATAGAAGTGGAAGAAAGTCTTGAAAGCAAAGTCCCTGCTGAGATGCTGCAACACAAAGTTGTGAAACTTTGTAAATCAACTCAAACTGAAAGGTAAGATCTGAAGTCTGAATTTATGAAAATCAATCTGTATGGACTTTAATTAATTTAATTGCACCCTTTATAATGTGAAAAAATGAGATTTGGAGGCTGTTAGCTCACTCATTCATTCATTCATTCATTCATTCATTCATTCATTCATTCATTCATTCATTCATTCATTCATTCTATCATTCATTCATTCACTCATACATTCACTCACTCACTCATTCACTCATTCATTCACCCACATTCACTCACTCACTTATTCACTCACTCATTCATTCACTCACTCATTCACTCATTCATTCATTGACTCATTCATCACTCACTTATTCAATCACTTATTCACTCACTTATTCACTCACTTATTCACTCATTCATTCATTCACTCATTCACTTATTCATTCACTCATTCACTCACTCACTCATTCACTCATTCATTCACTCACTCATTCATTCACTCACTCATTCACTCACTCATTCACTCACTCATTCACTCACTCATTCATTCATTCATTCATTCATTCATTCATTCATTCATTCATTCATTCATTCATTCATTCATTCATTCATTCATTCATTCATTCAATCATTCATTCATGAAGTTGAGGGCCTAAACTATGTGTATCAATAACAAGGTAAATTAAACATTTTCACTAATGCCAGCTTGTTGTAGTCTAATAAGTCTTTAACATCTAATCTCGGAGCTGCCTGCGATAACTTACCGGGAAAAAGTGCTCCGATCGCGGGGCCTATGTACTTAACATGGTGAAGTCGCGGTCTCAATTAAGAAGCGGCCGATTCGCGAACGCGGAGTCGCGGAGTGTGTTTGGATCATCTCTGCGGGCGGGGGGGGGGGGGGGGGGAGGCTATACATAGTGCCGTCCGTAGAGGCCGCTTCCAGACCCCGACCCCGGGAGAAAAACGGAGGAATATTCATTGCACTTTATAGGCTGCCATTGGAGTGAGAAATGGTCAGAAATGGCTGTTGTTTATGTAGAAATTAATTAGTGTATGTGAACTTGAACTTGAACTAATTTATCTATAGCAGTAACAGTGTTATTCTCATTAACATTAAGAAGAGGTTGAAATTTTATGTATTGAAGTCCATGCAGACTTAATGACTATGAGATGTTTTTTTTTGTAGCCTCTGCCTGACCCTCCACTTGAGCTTGAACTAACATCAATGGACATCAAAACTTATCAAAAGACTTATCATCTGATGAAGAATATTCAGATGAAGATCAGATGTAAGGTAAACAAATAAATTGGGGAAATAAATGGTTATATAAAGTTTTATTTTAGTGTCGATCATTTCACTGTTTATTTGGTCAAATTATTTAAACAATGTGTGAATTACTTATGATAATGTAGTGCTGGTGAATGACAGTACGACAGTCCACCCACCCATCCACACATAAATACATACATCCTTACACACATCCATCCGCACGCAGACATACATGTACACATCCATGCACACACATACATCCACACAAACATGCATCCAAACATACATACATACTTACATCCACACATCCACAGACACATGTTAGACAGGTATACACAGACACACACACAAACTACAGATAATCAAACAATGCCACACTTTTAGGGTTATTTTAGGTAAAAGGTAATAACCCTCATTTGCTAAGGCACCATCGGTGGCGGGGGGGGGGGGCAGCTCTAACATAAATCTGGGCTCATTGTAGCTTAAAATGAATACTCATCGAGTAAACATCAGAGCATTCGATTCTTGGTCAGGATGTGACATTTACATCAGAAATAAGACGGGTCACTTACAGGTCAACCATCCAGCCTGGCACTGCCCCAGTTCCACTATGGCCATTACCCCCACTCTCCCCACTATGGCAGTGAGTGGAGTTCAGTAAAAGGGGGAACACAGAGGATCTGTCCTGACCCTTTAATTAGGCAGGTTCATGAGCCCTTAAAACCTGGGACCCCTGCTGCAGTCTCATTACATTTCCTATTAAAGCGACTGGAAGATGCCCTGCAGGACTGTACCCCAGCCTGGCACTGCCCCAGTCCCACTATGGCCGTGACCTCTACTCTGCACATTGGCAGTCAGTGGGGTTCAGTAAAGGGAGGAACCCACAAGAACTGCCCTCACCCATTAATTAGGCTGGTTCAGGAGCAGGACCTCTGCGACAGTGTCATTAAAAAAACACTCACAATTATATTCATCATACTATTTTTATATAATATAATTATACTTAATTATATATGATTACAGTCATATTTACAAGTCTATATATATATAGGTATAATAATATATAGTTGAAATGGACTGCAACATGGAAATAGGCTGCCCATGGTGTAATATGGGCATAGGCCACTAAATGGCACTTACTTTACTGTTCTCATTTTCTAATTAGTTTAATTAATTAATGTGCAACATTTGGCACTGACGAGTTATGACATCCTTCTCAATTATATTTCATCTAAATCAGTGGAAAATTTCATGTAGTTCTGTGACGTGGGTCACGAAAACCGATTTCTAGACATATTGTTGATGCTCGACCCACAGCCTATTTGGAATGAACAGGTCCTGCATCTTCCAATGATTTGCAGAAATTCCTGCTATTGCTGTTCCACCGTCATCCCTGCTAGGGTCCCTTTTCATGTAACTTTGGCCACCTCCTCCCTTATACCTTTGTAGTCCCTTTTGCTCAGCTACAATACCGTCACATCCGATTTCTCCTCTCTCTCAAATTGCAGATTAAAACTTGTCATTTTGTGTTCGCTACCTCCTAGTGGTTCCTTTACCTTGAGTTCCCTTATCAAATCCAGTTCATTACATAATACTAAATCCAGAATTGTATTTTCTCTGGCTGGCTCAAACACAAGCTGCTCTAAGAATCCATCTCGGAGGCACACTGCAAATTCTCTTTCTGGGGGTCGAGTACCAACCTGGAAATTGAAGTCTACCTGCATATTGAAAATTTCCCATGATCACTGTAACATTGCCTTTCCTGTCAATTGTATCTCCTGATGTAACTTGTATCCTATATCCTGGCTACTGTTTAGGGGCTTCTAAAAACTGCCATTAGGGTCTTTTTACCCGTACAATTTCTCAGCTATATTCACACTGACTCTACACCTTCTGATCCTATGTCACCCCTCGCTAAAGACTGAATTTCATTCCTTACCAACAGTGATACCCCACCCCTTCTGCCCACCTGTCTGTCTTTCCATTAGGACGAATAACCTTGAAGATTCAGCTTCCAGCTCCGATCCACTTGCAGCCACGTCTCTGTAATTCCCATAACATCACACCTACCAATTTCTAGCTGCGCCATAGGCTCATCCACTTTGTTTCTTATACTGCGCGCATTCAAATCCAATAACTTTAATTTGGTATTCTCCTCCCCTCTCACAACGGTCCCGATTTTACATGGCTTTACTCTCTTGTTCCTTATATCCCCAATGACTAGAGACCGCGAGATCCACGATGGCAAGTCCGCAGGCTCCCGCGGTTGGAGCTCCCGAAGTCACTCTCCCACAGAGGTCTCCAGCTCTTCGATGTTAGGCCGCAGTGCGGACGAAGATACGATACGGAAAACAAATCGCATATCCGTCGAGGTAAGAGATTAAAAAATATTTTCCCCCAACCCCCCGCCTCCCCACCCCCACCTCCCACACAATACAGAATACCAAAACATGCATTTAAAACATCCCAAAAAACTACAAAGGAGGAAGACAGACAGACTGTTGGCGATGCAGCCATTGCTGGCGCCACCCGGTGGATATGGGACATGGATATCCGTTCAGTGCCCCTGAGTCACTATGCCCCTCCTGACAACCGACGATCAAGGACATGTCGCGCCCTTTGCCACTCCCCCTTCCCCCCTCTCCCATCTGGGAAAAGCTATGGAAATGTGAAAACGTACACCTCCACATTCGTTGGGGCGTTTCTGCAAGTGTTAATATAAACGTTACTAGACCAAGTGCAGACCCGTTGGGTCTGTTTCCCCAACGGCGTTTGCGTGGGGGGGTGGGGGGGGGGGGGAGAAGAGGGGAGGGGAGAGGAGGAGGAGGAAACGGGATAGATTTGGGAGGGAAAGGAGAGCGGGGTA
>NC_045983.1:1501709-1588903 GCF_010909765.2 Amblyraja radiata | reverse complement strand
GAGAGGGGAGGGAGAGGAGAGGGGGGGGAGAGAGGAGAGGGGGGGGGAGAGGAGAGGGGGGGGGAGAGGAGAGGGGGGGGGGGGGAGGGGAGAGGGGGGGGGACGAGGAGAGGGGGGGGGGGGGAAGAGGACAGGGGGGGGAGAGGAAAGGGGGGGAGAACCTAAAAACATTTTAGAACCAAAAATGACACATTCTGCAAGCATTGTAGAACCAAAAGAGACACTTTTTGCAAACATTTTAGAACCAAGAAACACTTTTTGCAAACATTTTAGAACCAATAGACACATTCTGCAAGTGTTTTAGAACCACTAAGGACACTTGCATTTGAGTAGACATGTGTTCAGTGTTATTTACAGCTCAGAGAAACGTGACCCTCTGCCTTCCTCCAGCTTGCAGACACTGATTGAGGCACACCACTTCCTGGTTTTATAGTCCCTCACCCGTGCCGCCAGCAGGGGCAGCAGAGAGAATGGGGAATTTTGTAAAATCATTAATATCTCCGTCATTTTTCATTGACGGGAAAAATCCTCGGCACACATACGGTGTAGGGGGGATCTGAGCAAGGTGGCCAAAAATGACGGCCGTAGACGGCGGCGTTCTCTCGGATATCGCAACACAGATGGCCAAAACCGGTCAAGAACAGACTTTTAGTAATATAGATAGCTGCAGTCCCAGCACCGAGCCTTGCGGTACCTCACTAGTCACTGTCTGCCATTCTGAAAGGGACCCGATAATCCCTATTCTTTGTTTCCTTTCTGTCAACCAATTTCCTATCCATATCAGCACCCTATCCACAATACCATGTGCTCTAACTTTGCCCACCAATATTCTGTGTGGGACCTTACAAAGGCTTTCTGAAAGTTCAGGTGCACTCCATCCATTGGGTCTCCCTTGTCCATTTTACTTGTTACATCCTCCAGAAGATTTGTCAGGCATAATTTCCCCTTCGTAAATCCATGCTGACTTGGACTGATCCTGTTACTGCTATCCAAATGCGCCGCTATTACATCTTTGTTAATCGACTCCAGCCACTTCTCCACCACTAAAGTCAGGCTAACTGGTCTATAATTCCATCGTTTCTCTCTCCCTCCTTTCTTGAAAAGTGGGATAACATTAGCTACCCTCCAATCCACATGAACAGATCCTGAATCTATAGAACATTGGAAAATGATCACCAATGCATCCACAATTTGTAGAGCCTCCTCCTTGAGTACCCTGGGATGCAGACCATCAGGCCTTGGGGATTTATCAGCCATAAGTCCCATCAGTCTATTCAACGCCATTTCCTGACTAATGTGAATTTCCTTCAGTTCCTCCATCACCCTAGGTCAGTGGTTCCCAACCTTTTTTTGGCCATGCCCCACCTAATCACCTCTAAAGTCCTGATGCCCCCCCCCCCCATGTGGTGATATATAATTCTTATCATTTAAAAAGTGAACTCCGTTTCAGCTGAAGAAGCTTAAAACGCCAATACATTTGTTTAAAACAAGCTTCAAAAGAAAATGCATCCATGAAAAAGAAAAATGAAATAAACAAAAGACAGTTAAAGTTCTGAGCAAGAAATTACTAAAAAATTGTTTAAAAAAAGAAAAATCAAATTGCCCTCCTTAAAAATCTAATTGCCCCCCTGTGGGGCGTACGCCCCACGTTGGGAACCACTGCCCTAGGTCCTCTGTCCCTAGTACATCAAGGAGATTGTTTGTCTTCCTTAGCGAAGACAGAACCAAAGTACCTGTTCAACTCATTTGCCATTTCCTTGTTCCCCATAATCATTTCACCTATTTCTCTCTTCAAGGGTCCAACTTTGGACTTAACAATTTCTTTCCTCTTCACATACCTAAAGAAGCTTTTACTTTATGTTTCTCCTTTATATTCTTGGCTAGCTTACCTCCGTACTTCATGTTGTCTCCCCGTGTTGCCTTGTTAAGTTAATTGGCTTGGTATCAATGTAAAATTGTCCCTAATGTGTGTAGGGTAGTGTTCATGTGCGGGGATTGCTGGTAGGCGCAGACTTGGTGTGCCGAAGGGCCTCTTTCTGTGCTGTTTCTGCGCTGTATCTCTAAACTAAACTCAAAAGTATAGGTAGCTGAGGTCAAGCAAATCGAATAGGGGATTCAAAGAATTTCACTGTATGTCTGTACATGTGATAATAAAGAATCATTGAGTACATTTAAGAGGGAAATCGGGAAGTTAAAAAGAGGAGTCTTATAATCTGCAGTGCCAAGACAAAAACAATGCCCCCAAGTCTATGTAGTTTGGAGCTTATTTAGAGGTTGTAGTGTTTAATTGCCAGATGGTTATAAGGAAGAAGCTGCCCCTGAACCTGATGTTACTGTTTTCAGGCTCTGATACCTTCTTCCCGATGGCAGTAGTGAAATAAGAGCATGGCCAGGATGGTGCGGGTCTCTGATGAACAATAGACTTTATACAAGTAAAATACACATGAAACTTGAGTAGCCACTGCAGTTAATAAATGCACCTTGTGAGAAATGCTGCAATATTTTAAGAAACTGTCAGCGTTCTGTACTTTGCGTGAACTTTGTTCTCTCTTTCCAGAAATTACAGGTCCAATGTTGCTTCAAACATATCGTTCAATTGCAGTTTATCAGAAGAATTCCAAGTATGAAATGAGCATTCAGACCGGAGATATTGTAGAGATTGTGGAGAAAAATCAAAATGGTAAGATTTCTTCCTCTTAGGGGTGGCACGGTGATGCAGCGGTTGAGTTGTTGCCTCACAACGCCAGGGACCCGGGTTCGATCCTAACTATGGGTGCTATCTGTACGGAGTTTGTATGTTCTCCCCGTGACCCCGTGGGTTTTCTCTGGGTGCTCCGGTTTCCTCTCACACTCCAAAGACGTACAGGTTTGTAGGTTAATTGGCTTTGGTAAGAATTGTAAAGTGTCCCTAGTGTTTGCAGGATAGTACAGGGATTGCTGGTTGGCGCAGACTTGGTGGGCCTGTTTCTGTGGTGTATCTCAAAACTAAATACAAAGGTTTGTTTGGACTCACCAAAACATGGCTTTATTAAATCTGATGGAGCCAATGTGCAGATGTCCCTGGCCCGATCTGTGTCGGTATCTGAGAGGGATGAAGGCCAACAACCTGTTCATGCTGCCCTGGGATTTGTGGAACTTTATGCAGATATCTGAATTCCTATCTTCATATATAACAGGCAGACCAAAGATACTGTAAGCTTAAAACTGTAGAGGCTATGGGAGCTGTATGCGAGGAACAGGGACCCAAACATTATATCAAAATGTTTCAAATGTTTACTTGCTTTGTCCACAGTAAGACTTGCTTTAGGAATGATTGAGTTTTTGAGGAGGTAATGAAGATGGTCGATGCGTGTAGGGCGCTGAATGTCGCCAATACGGATTTTAGTAAGACATTTGATAAAGTCCCTCTAGGGAGGCTGATACAGAAGATTAAGATGCATGGGATCCATGGTGACTTGGTCTTTTGGAATCAGAACTGGCTTATTCATAGAAGACTGAAGGTCCTAGTGAAGGGTACTATTCTGGCTGGAAGTCTGTGACTAGTGGAGTTCTGCAGCAATCTGTGCTGGGACCTCATATATATAAAGCACTTGGATGTAAGTGTAGATGGGTTGGTCAGTAAGTTTGCTGATGACACCAACATTTGGTGTGGACAGTGCAGAAGGCTGTCGGAGTATACTGGAGGATATATGCTTTGAGTCAGTGAATCTGCGGCCAACCTGAGTGAGTTCATCAGTGTAGTACGTAGAGGAATGCGTACCAGAGGACAATCCGAATGTTCCCCAAATAGAAACCATGGATGAACCATGGTGAGGTTCATTCCCAGGTGAAGGCCAAGGCCATTCTATTTTAGTCAAATGATCCTGAGCGGTACAAGAAATCTTGATATGATCTTCGCAAAGCCATCTGGAATACCAAGAGGCAAACCGGGACAAACCTGTGTCCCGGCGTAACCACTTAAACATCTGCCAATTGTGGCAAGGCTTGAATGCTAGAACAGGCTCCAAAGCAAAATGGACAGGATAACACAAGGCCAACAGGGTAATGACATCCATCCCGACAGGCTTGATTATGCATCTTCCCAGGATCACTGTTGCAGAGGTTAGATTGGCCTTCCTGTCATTCTGCTTTCAATAATATTATCCCAACCATCTTTAAATTCATGGAGTCAGCATTTCCCTCCTCAACGGGATCCATGACTTCCTAACGCCCAGACTACAATCAGTGAGTATTGTGAAAAACTCATCCCCCACTGTGGAGATGTGTTCTCAGCCCCCTACTATACTCACGACTGTGCGGCCAAACTGTGCGGCTAAATACCAATCCGCATGTTGAATGATGATGCAACGGAGCACAGGAATTAGATTGAGAACCTCGTAACCTAGTGCCAAGACAATCTCTCCCTCAATTTGAGCAAGACAAAGAAGATAGTAATCGACTTCAGGAAGTGAAGCAGTACACACACGCCAGTCTATATTGTTGGTGCCAAAGCTGAGATGGTCAAAAGCTTCAAGTTCCTTGGAATAAATATCACCAGGAATTTGTCCATGACCAGTTACAATGAAGCTTTGGCAAAGAAAGCACACCAACCTTAGATCTTAGGAAGTTTGACATGTCCCCAACAACTGGTTGTAGACATAGCCCAGACCATCACACAAGCGAGCCTCCCTTCCATTGACTCCATCAATACTTCACATTGCCTCAGCAAGGCCACCAGTATAATCAAGGACCAGTCTCATCCCGGTCTCTCCCTCTTCTCCCCTCTCCCATCAGGCAGGAGGTACAGAAGTTTGAAAACACATACAGTACCTCCAGATTCAGGGACAGTTTCTTCCAAGCTGTTATCAGGCAACTGAACTGTCCTTTAATCAGCTAGATTCATCAGCTAGAGTACAGTCCTGACCTCCCATGTACCCCACTGGAGACCTTCGAACTATCTTTAATTGGACTCTACAGGTGGTGAAGGGAGATATGATAGTAACGTTTAAGAGGCTTTTAGTTAGGCACATGGATATTCATGGAATGGAGAGATATGGATCGTAGAACAGTACATCACAGGAACAGGCCCTTCAGCCCACAATGACCATGCTGATCATGATGCCTTGTTAAACTAATCCCTGCTGCCTGCACAGGACTAATTTTTTCCAAATCTCTGTTTTCTACATTAAAGTAAATTTTCTAAAATGCTACCACACTTCCTTGAAGACTCTGGGCTATTAGTTTAGGTGGGTGATGCCTTTTCTCTGGCACCCTGCCAGATGCCTTTTGTAAATCTAAATAGATTACCTCTACTGATCCTTGCTATCATCCTGTGGGAGAATCTAGGACCAGAGGCCAGAGCCTTGGAATAAAAGGACGTACCCTTGGAAAGGAGATGAGGAGGAATTTCTTTAGTCAGAGGGTGGTGAATCTATGGAATTCATTGCCACAGAACGCTGTGGAGGTCGTCAATGGGTTTCAAATGAATTCTTTAAGGCGGAGATTGACAGATTTGTGATTAGTAAGAGTGCCAAGGGTTATGGGGAACAGGCAGGAGAATGGGGTTGAGTGGGGAAGATAGATCAGCCACGATTGAATGGCGGAGTAGACGATGATCCGAATGGTCTAATTCGGCTCCTATAACTTAGGAACTTATGAATTCTACTTTCTCAAAGAATTTGAGCATGATTGACCTTTCATGAAACATGTTGACCCAGTATGATTATGTTCAGCTTTCCGAACTCTTTGGTTGTTTCGTCTTTGGATCATTGACCCTCGAATGCAGTGAACCATTGATTGGCCAACTGTTTACTCCATTCTGTCTTCCTTTCCTTGAACCAAGGACCACACTGGCTGTTTCCCAATCTTCTCCTAGAATTTAGTCAGTTTTGGTAGGGATAAAAAAAAAAGGTTTAAGACAATGGGTAGGAGAGTAAGAGAGAATTCAAATTTGTGTTGTGTGCAGAGAGTAGCTGGAATCTTGTATATATTTCCTTCAAGGGTTGTAGCGATAGGTACTCTCACAACATGTGAGGAGATTCGAGACAAGCTCTTGAATCACCAAGGCCGAGAAATCCATGGACCAAATCATCGTAAATAGGATCAGTATAGATAGGTTTTTGAATGCAATAAAAAGGAACTGCAGGTGCTGGTTTATACCAAGCACAAAAACACAAAAGACAGAGTTACTGGTGTAACTCAGCACGTCAGACAGCATCTCTGGAGAAAATGGGTAGGTGACATTTCTTTTGCGACCCTTCCTCAGAATCAGTTTGAATTGCCTGACTGTGCTGTGTGATTCTTCACACCTCGATATTATTGGACTGGGTAGGAAGGAACTGCAGATGCTGGTTTAAACCCAAGATAGATACAAAATGCTGGAGTAATTCAGCAGGACAGCAGCATCTCTGGAGAGAAGGAATGGGTGACGTTTTGGATCGAGACCCTTCTTCAGACTGATCTGAAGGGTCTTGATCAGAAATGTCACTCATTCTTCTCTCCAGAGATGCTGCCTGTCCCGCTGAGTTATTCCAGCATTTTGTGCCTATTATTGGACTGGACAATGTACCGTCCCAACTCTTACAAGAGTTTAATGTCATTCTGAAATTCTCCTCCATACTCCCATGGACAGGCTGATCAGATCTACGGCCTTTGTTGGATGATGGGTGAATGTTATGTGTAATCTCATACATTCTGTGGTGTACCTGATGGACATGTTTGGGGGAGCGCTGGTCACTGGGATGGTGATGGCCTGACGTTGGTGAGCTGACGGTGTATCCTCTGTGCCAGTGCTCCACATGTCACGGCAGGGAATCTGGCCATACTCTTCCTGTTGTCACATGAGGTATTCTGTGGACCAGCGCTAATCCCAGGCTTGGGAATTCTCTCCCTCCTTTCACAGTGCATGTGCGATGGCACACAGAATATAAAACATAGAACGGTTCAGCTGGAGAACAGGTCCTTCAGCCCACCAAGTTTGTGCCGGACATGAGAGGAAAGGTTTAAAGGACAATGCGCCAAATGGAGGCAGGTGGGACATCTTGGTCGGCATGGGCAAGTTGGACAGAAGGCCTGTTTCCATGCTGTATGAATCTGTGACTTTATGGCTGTGGCGAAAATAATGCTAAAACCAATTCTTATATGTTTGCATAATCCATATCCTCTATTCCATGTATAGCCACATACCTATCCAAATGTCTCTTAAATGCCAACATCATATTTGCCTCAATCACCAGCCCTGGCAATATGTTCCAGGCACTTTGCCCCTCTCAAAGCTATAACATCTTGTATTTGATTTTTACATCCTGGGGAAAATGTCTATCCTATTTATGCCTCATAGTTTTATATACTTCTATCAGGTCTCCCCATAACCTCCAGCGTTCTGGAGAAAACAATCCAACTCTGTCTAACCTCCCCCTGAAGCTGATAGCCACTAATCCAACAGCAATCTGCACCTTCTCCAAAGCCTCTTCATCTTTCCTGTAAGGGGCAACCAGAACTGCACGCTATACTCCAAATGCAGCCTAACCAAAGTCATATAGAGCTGCATCATAGGTACACAAAAATGCTGGAGAAACTCAGCGGGTGCAGCAGCATCTATGGAGCGAAGAAAATAGGTAACGTTTCGGGCCGAAACCCTTCTTCAGACTGATAGGGGGAGGCGGGGAGAAGGAAGGAAAAAGGAGGAGGAGGAG
Source organism: Amblyraja radiata (assembly GCF_010909765.2). Taxonomy (NCBI): domain Eukaryota; kingdom Metazoa; phylum Chordata; class Chondrichthyes; order Rajiformes; family Rajidae; genus Amblyraja; species Amblyraja radiata. Next base: position 1,581,230 of record NC_045983.1, on the reverse strand, counting down.
CCCGAGGGCTGGGGGATGGGAGGAGACAGCCCGTGGGCTGAGGAAGGGGAGGAGACAGCAAGGGCTAACAAAATTGGGAGAATTCAATGTTCATGTCCGCAGGATGCAGACTCCCCAAGCGGAATATGAGGTGCTGTTCCTCCAATTTCTGGTGTTGCTCACTCTGGCAATGGAGGAGACCCAGGACAGTGAGGTCGGATTGGGAATGGGAGGGGGAGTTGAAGTGCTGAGCCACCGGGAGGTCAGGTAGGTTCTTGCGGACCGAGCGGAGGTGTTCGGCGAAACGATCGCCCAACCTCCGGCTAGTCTCACCGATGTAGATCAGCTGACATCAAGAGCAGCGGATGCAATAGATGAGGTTGGAGGAGGTGCCGGTGAACCTCTGTCGCACCTGGACTGACTGCTTGGGTCCTCGAATGGAGTCGAGGGGGGAGGTAAAGGGACAAGTGTTGCATTTCTTGCGGTTGCAACGGAAAGTGCCTGGGGAGGGGGTGGTGCGGGAGGGAAGGGAAGAATTGACAAGGGAGTTGCGGAGGGAGCGGTCTTTGCGGAAGGCAGAAATGGGGGGAGATGGGAAGATGTGGCGAGTGGTGGGGTCACGTTGGAGGTGGCGGAAATGGCGGAGGATTATTTGTTGTATTTGCCGGCTGGTGGGGTGAAAGGTGAGGACTAGGGGGACTCTGCCCTTGTTGCGAGTGCGGGGATGGGGAGAGAGAGCAGTGTTGCTGGGTATGGAAGAGACCCTGGTGCGAGCCTCATCTATGGTGGAGGAGGGGAACCCCCGTTCCCTGAAGAATGAGGACATTTCAGATGCCCTGGTGTGGAACGCCTCATCCTGGGAGCAGATGCGGCGTAGGCGGAGGAATTGGGAGTAGGAGATGGAGTCCTTACAGTAGGCAGGGTGGGAAGAAGTGTGGTCCAGATAGCCATGGGAGTCAGTGGGTTTATAATGGATGTCGGTCAGAAGTCTATCACCTGCGATGGAGATAGTGAGGTCAAGGAATGGTAGGGAAGTGTCGGAAATAGTCCAGGTGTATTTGAGTGCCGGATGGAAGTTGGTGGTGAAGTGGATGAAGTCAGTCAGTTGTGTGTGGGTGCAGGAGGTGGCACCAAAGCAGTCGTCGATGTATCAACTGCATCATGACTTCCTGACTTTAACACTCAATGCCCTACCTATGAAAGCAAGCATACCATATGCCTTCTTCACCACTCTATTTACTTGTGTGGCCACTCAGGGGGTTATGTATTTGGACCCTAAGTTCCCAGTGTACATCAATGCTGTTAAAGGTCATACCATTTCTTGTTATTTTCCTTTACATTTGACCTCCCAAAGTGCAACACCTCACATTTGCTTAAGTTAAACTCCTTCTGCCATTTCACCACCCATTTTGTACCTTATCTATATCCCGCTGTATACTTTGATAGCCTTCCATACATTTCTTGACCCTATCTGACACACTAGAGACAATTTACAATTTTACTGGTTAATTTATCTACATACTTGTGTATCTTTGGAGTGTGGGGGGGGACACCAGAGCACCCGGAGAAAACCCACGCGGTCACAGGGAGAACGTGCAAACTCCGTACAGACAGCACCCGCGGTCAGGATCGAACCTGGGTCTCTGACCTTGTGAGGCAGGAATTCTACCACTGTGCCACCCCTCCAAGACATGCCTCGCTAAAACCCATATAGACATCTAGGTGGGCACGTTGAACACTGAGCTGCCACTGTGTCGTTGCAGGGTGGTGGTTCTGCCAGCTGGAGGGGAGGAGGGGGTGGCTGCCAGCTGCATTCCTGGAGCCCCTGGACAGTCCCGACGAGAACGAGGAGCAGGAGCCCAACTATGAAGGTGAGGGGGTACTGAGTCTGTGCACTGCAGCCATCTGAGCCTGTATGTGGGAGGGCCAAATATCATCCAAGGCGTGCAGAGTGGTCCTGGGTAATGCACCAGCCTGAGACTGAGTATTTTGCAGATTGACCCAAAATGCTGGAGTAACACAACGGGCCAGGCAGCATCTCTGGAGAAAAGAAATAGGTGGCATAGAAGTGGCGCGTGGGTGATCGCTGGTCAGTGCGATCTCTGTGGGCCGAAGGACCCATTTTCACGCAGTGGCTTTCAATGAACGAAAACCAAAAACTTGTTCGATAGAAACAAAAAGCTGGAGTAACTCAGCGGGTCAGGCAACATCTCTGCAGAAAAGGAATAGGTGACGTTTTGGGTCGAGACCTTTCATCAGACTGAGAGTCAGGAGAAAGGGAAATGAGAGGTGTAGAAGGTACATAGAACAAATGAATGAAAGATATGCAAGAATCTATGAATATCAAGGAAAGGTGGAGGAGCCCACAAAGGTGCATTGTTGTCTGTGGAGAAGTTATACAGACAGTGAAACTAAAGGACGACAGTATGATGACTAGGTTGGGGGAGGGGTGGAGAGAGAGAGAGAGAGAGAGAGAGAGAGAGGGAGAGAAAGAGAGAGAGAGGTTGCAAGGGTTACTTGCAGTTAGACAAATCAGTATTCATACCGCTGGGGTGTAAGATGCCCACATGAAATATGAGATGCTGTTGCTCCAATTTGCATTTGGCCTCACTCTGACAATGCAGGAGGCCCAGGACGGAGAGGCCAGTGTGGGAATGGGATGGGAAGATAAAGTGTTTGGTTAAAGTTAAAGTAAATTTATAGTTATAGTTAACGCTGAGTATCCTGCCTCACCTTGTCCAGTCTGGGCCCACACTGAATCTTAATAAGTGTAAAATATCAGCCTGAGCCTGAGCCTGAGCCTGCATAGAGAGGGTCCATTTATACCTCACGTTGCCTCGGCAAGGGCAGCAGCATCATCAAGGACGAGTTGCACCCCGGTCACTCGCTCTTCTCTCCTCTCCCATCAGGCAAGAGGTACAGAAGTGTGAAAACGCACACCTCCAGATTCAGGGACAGTTTCTTCCCAGCTGTTATCAGGCAACTGAACCATCCTATCACAACCAGAGAGCTGTGCTGAACTACTATCTACTTCATTGATGACAGTTGGACTATCTTTGACTCGACTTTGCTGCCTTTCCCTAGTGATAAATGTTATTCCCTTATCATGTATCTATACACTGTAAATGGATCGATTGTAATCATGTATTGTATTTCTGATGACTGGTTAGCCCGCAACAAAAAGCTTTTCACTGAACCTCGGTACATGTGACAATAAACTGAACTGAATCCTGGGCCTGTGTGGTGGGGCCTGTGTAATCTATCAACTAGAACGTATGCAATGGTCCATCCCAGGAGACAGACTATTGACTGACGTCAATTACAAACCTACCGACTCCCACAGTTACCTTGACTACATGTCCTCCCACATTGGCTCCCACCACACTATCCCCAACTCTCAATCTCTCCATCTCTGCCGCATTTGGTCACAAGATGAGGCCTTCCATACGAGGACATCCAAAATGTCATTGTTTAGTGAATGTGGTTTCACCTTCGATGGCGGTGGAGACTATAGTGCATCAGCCAGGGCCTGTGTATGGTGTGAGTGTGTAATATATCAATCCCTGTCTGTGTAGGGTGGGACTGTGTAATGTATCAGTCTGGGCTGGTGTTGGATGGGACTATGCACTATATCATTCTGGGCCTGTGTACAGTGGGTCTGTGTAATGCATCAGTCTGGGCTGGTGTTGGGTGGGACTATGCACTATATCATTCTGGGCCTGTGTAGGGTGGGTCTGTGTAATGCATGTCTGGTTTTAGTTATTCTTATTGGTCTCTGCATTCTACAACATTGGGCCACAATTTGGCTCTGGGTGTTTTGATGTACATAATATTCTGTCGTCAGTGTCGGAGTTTGACCTTGTGTGATGTTGCAGGTGAAGTATACAAAGTTATTCACAGCTACAAAGCTGAGCAGCAGGATGAGCTGAGCCTGAGTGAGGACGAGCTGGTGGATGTGATCCATAAGTTGCTAGATGGTTGGTGGGTGGTCCGGTAAGTAAGTGCACATCGTACGTTGAACATCGCTGCTACGCTCACTGTTGCAGTTACGGGAAAACGTTTTCCTTTACATTGAAGTTTGCAAGGCCACAAATCTCCCTGCAAACATCTTCAGCCGTAGAATACATTGTGAGGCGTTTACTTCACAAGCTCACCAGTTATAGGAGTAGAATTAGGCCATCTGGCCAATCGAGTCTACTCCGCCATGCAATCATGGCTGATCCCTGCCTCCTAATTCCATTTTCCTGCCTTCTCCCCATAACCCTTGACACCCGTTCTAATCACGAGCTTGTCTATCTCTGCCTTAAAAATATCCACTGACTTGGCCTCTACAGCCTTCGGTGGCAATGAGTTCCACAGATTAACTACCGTCTGACTAAAAAAGTTCCTCTCGCCTCCTTTCTAAAAGAGCGCCCTTTAATTCCGAGGCTATGACCTCTGGTCCTAGACGCTCCCACCAGTGGAAAAATCCTTTCCACATCCACTCTAACTATGCCTTTCATTATTCTGTAAGTTTCAATGATTACAACCCCTCAATCTTCTAAAAAGAAGTGAAAGAAGATTTAAAAGGAGCACCAAAGGCCCAGGCTCGAGTAATTTACATATTAGCCCTAACGTATTTGATTAGGTAACAGATAAAGAAGTGCAGTTGTAAAGGAGCGGGCCTTGTTGAGGTGAAGTACCTTGATGAGTAAAGTGTGAGTCTTAGGCTCAAGAGTCTTCAGCGGGGTGGCTGAGGCAAGGAGGCTGCACCTGATTCGAAATTTGTGATTTTTCTTGTCTGCTGAAGAAATGGCAGGCAAGTTGGTACAGTGTGTTTCCTGCAGGATGTGGGAAGTCAGGGACACTGCTGGTGTTTCTGGAAACTGCAGGAATTGTGTCCAGGTGCAGCTCCTGAATGAATGTGTTGGGGAACTGGAGCAGCAGTTGGACGACCTCAGGGCCATCTGGGAAAACAAGAGTTTCCTGGACAAGACCTACAGTGAGATTGTCGCACCAAGGATACAGGAAGAGCGAAGGTGGGCGACGGTGAGAAAGAGGAGTAAACGTGGAGTGTAGGAGACCCCGGTGGCCGTACCTATTGAAAACAGGTACACCCTCTTGGGAACCGATGACATGACAAGATTGAGTGGTAGCCGGGGCTGTGATTCCAACCCTGGTGCCGAGGCACAACGGGGAAGAGTGACATCAGGCAGCCATAGTGGTGGGAGACTCCATCGTCAGGTGTTGACAGGGGATTCTGCGGCCGGCAGCAGGCAAGACTCCAGGATGGTGTGTTGCCTCCCTTGTGCCAGGGACCAGGACATCGTAGCAGCTGCTCAGCATCCTCAAGAGTGAGGGGGAGCAACAGGAGGTTGTTGTGCTTGTTGACATAAATGATATAGGTCGGAAGAGGAAGGAGGTTTTGCAATAAGAATTTACGGAAATGGGCAGAAGACTGAAAAGCAGGACCTGCAGGGTAGTGATCTCAGGATTGCTTCCAGTACCTCGTGCTAGTGAAGCTAAGAATAGGAAGATAGAGGATATGAATGTATGGCTGAGGAGTTGGTGCACGGGGCAGGGATTTAGATTTCTGGAGATTTGGGATATTTTCCAGGGCAGGGTTGACTTGTATAAAAAGGATGGGTTGCACCTAAACTGGAGAGGGACCAACATCCAAGCGGGAAGGTTTAAACTAGATTGGCAGGGGATCTCATGCAGGACAGTGGCACATGACAGGTTAGAAGTTGGTATGGAGGATGGTGTGGGAAAGGTTAATGGACAGCATGAAACATAACTTTTATACTTTGTCTGTGTTATCACCCTTAATGCATTTAATTTAGTTTAGGGAGACAGCATGGAAACAGGCCTTTTGGCCCACTAAGTCCATGCTGACCTGTTCACACTAGTTCTTTGTTATCTCACATTTGCACACACTCTGGGTAATTAAGCTAGAAACCCGGAAGAAACCCACACGGTCACAGGGAGAACGTGCAAACTCCACACAGACAGCACCCGAGGTCTGGATTGATCCTGGATCTCTGGCGCTGTGAAGCAGCAGCTCTACCCGCTGTGCCACCGTGCCACATTGAACAGGGTAATGCTGGTCTCTCCCTGGCACAGTCTATTCATCTCCACCTACTCTGCAACTTGAAAGTAACACTTCCTCTCTCTTCCAATCCATCCAGGGACCCTGATAGTCCTTTCAGATTAGACAGAGGTTCACATGCACCTCCTCATGCCTCTTCTACTGCATCCGATGTGGGCTCCCCTAAATTGGCGTGACCAACCGTTTTGCTGAACACACACTTGGAAGGACCTGGGACAACGTGATCTCCCGGTTGCTAACCATTTTAACTCCCCTTCCCATGACCCCACTGACCTTTCCATCCTGGGCCCCCTCTATTGCCAGAATGAGGCCCCACATAAATTGGAGGAACAGCACCTCATATTTCGCTTGGGTAGTTTACAACCCAATGAACATTCAATTCTCTAATTTTAAGTAACTTTTCACATGCTCCTCTCCCCCCTTGCCTCCTCCCCTCCTTCCTAGTCGTTTTACCAGTTCAACAGTTCTCCACCCCCCACTCCCTACTTTCAGTCTGAAGAAGGATAACGATCCTAAACGTCACCCATCGTTTTTGTCCACAGATGCTGCCTGACCCACTAAGTTACTCCAGCACTTTGACATAAACTAGCATATGCAGCACCTTGTTTCCATATCTTCTCTCGTTCCTGGTTCTGTCTCTGCTCCATTCTCTATAGATGCTGCCTGACCCACTGAATATTTCCAGCATTTTCCATTTTTATTTCAGACTTTAGTCAGAGGGTGGTGAATCTCTGGAATTCATTGTGGTGGCCAAGTCAATGGTGAAGATTGACAAATTCTTGATTAGTTAGGGTGTCGGGGTTATGGGGAGAAGGCTGGAGAATGGGATTGGGTGGGAAAGATAGATCAGCCATGATTGAATGATGGAGCAGACTTGATGGGCCAAATAGCCTAATTCTGCTCCTAGAACATATGAAAGTGAACTCTGAGCATCTGCCACGTATTTGTCTTGCATTTTCTATACAAAATAATAATTTCTTGTACTTATTTAAACAGGAAGGGAGAGATCACTGGGTACTATCCCTCCATGCACCTCCAGAAATCTGGGACCGCTCTGAACACAGGATTCAACATGAAGAAAGGACACCTCCCTCCCCCGCGAAGGTGAGGTGGTCTTGAAGGGAATGGGGTACAATGTTAGGCACCGTGTCTAGACCAAAACATCATATGGTCGGGTCCAAAGATGGAGCATTGTAATGGCTCAGTAACGGTCAAATCAACACCACCGCATCAGTGAGTTAGCAGAGCCCTGGGCGAGTGAGTAGCCCTTCCAAATGCCACCCTGTTTTCACTCCACTGCTGCTTCATAGCAGGTGGTGTCTCTTGCACCTATTTACTGTCCATGGGGTGAGCTGAAACCCACCCTCATCGTCACTGCCCCCAGTTAATCATCTCAACACACTGGAGAGTCGTACAGCATTGAAACAGCCCCTTTGGCCCAACATGCCCAGGTCAACCAACATGCCCCATCTCTACACTAGTCCCATCTGCCTGCTTTTGGCTCGTATGCTCAAAACCTATCCTATTCATGTATTTATCCATGTAGAAACATTTAAAATTCTTAAGGGATTGTACAGACTATATGCGGGAAAAATGTACCCAATGTTGCTAGAGTCCAGAACCAGGGGTCACAGTTTAAGAATAAGGAGTAGGCCATTTAGGACTGAGCTGAGGGAAAACTTGTTCACCCAGGGAGTTGTGAATATGTGGAATTCTCTGCCACAGAAGCAGTGGAGGCCAATTCACTGGATGTTTTTAAGAGAGATTTAGATATAGTTCTTGAGGGTAACGGAATCAAGGGTTATGGGGAGAAAGCAGGAATGGGGTACTGATTTTGGATGATCAGGCATGATCATATTGAAGGGCCGAATGGGCAGAATGGCCTACTCCTGCACCTATTTTTTTTGTTTCTATGTTTAACTGTCGAAATGTTTCTTAAATGTTGTGATAGTATCTGCCACAACTACCTCCTCCAGCAGCTCGGTCATATACCTTAGTTTTTTGTAACCCCCCAGGTTCTTTACTTTATACCTGCCTTTAATGACCCTTAACAGTCTTAGGAATTTAGCAGGTCTTTAGTGGCTCCAGAGGTCCTTGGCTCCTGTCTGTTGTGTAGCGCTTATGGAACTGAAGAGAACAATGAGGGGGAATGTAATCTTATTCATTTTTATCATCAGTGAGTGTTCCCAAATGCTACAAGCTCAAACAAAATAACTGACCATTATATAGCCTCAAAGTGTGGTTATGTGCAAAGATCAATGTAAAGACCAACCCTGACCTTCCCACCCATTATAACTTGAACAATCTGCCCAACATGCGCCTGAAGTCCCGCAAACCCTTCTGGTCTTCTGTTAAATCCCTGGAAGACTTTGACTCCAAGACTGAGTGGCGCAGAGCCTGGAAAGATGCCAACACCAACACCAGAGAGGTCATCACAGACCCCACAGTGAAACCACCGGATTTTGACCTCCATCGCAAGCAATGGCTAACCCTGAACAGAATCCGCACGCTCCATGCAAGAACAGCCCATCACCTGCATGTGGGGATGACTGACAGCCCTGCTTGCGACTGCGGACATCCAGACCAGATCATCCCACACATCATGAATGACTGCTCACTGAGGCTTTTCCCTGGGGGCATCAAAGCTATCTACCCAGTAACTGATGCTGTCCTGGCCTGGATGACTCCCCTTGATCTACAACTTTAGGCTGTGCACGACATACGCAAGAAAAAGAAGGAATAGAATTTTATCCCAATATCAAATATTAATGTCTATGTTGTAGTTTTCAATCCTTCCTTGCATATCTCTCTGTGCTAAATGCCACTGCCTATGGGCGGTGTCTGTACAGAGTTTAGCACATTCTCCCTGTGACCGCAAGGGTTTTCTCCAGGGGCTCCAGTTCCTTCCTACACTCTGAAGTCGTGCAGATTTATAGGTTAATTGGCTTTGGTAAATTGTCCCATGTGTGCAGGATCGTGTTAGTGTCCGTACACTAACACGTACAATCCCCGTGGATTGCTGGTCGGGGTGGACTCGGTGGGCCGAAGGATCTGTTTCCACGCTGCCTCTCTAAACTATACTAACGGTAAGTGCTGCAGGACATACAACCAGCACCCGTGCTATCTGCCAGCGTGAGGTGATGGTGGAGATTGAAGGGAGCTGGAGGGGAGCACGGCCTTTTGTAACTCTCAGCATCTTTTCAGGTCAACCATCCGCAATGCGCAGAGCATCCACGTGCTGGAGCGGAAGCAGATCAGCCAGGACAGCTACAGGAGGAACAGCAAGCGGTATCTACAACAGAAGGGCGCGCAAGGTCACACCATCGCCAACAGGAATGCCTGGAAGGAGAAGCAGGATCCAAGAACAACAGCTACAGGTAGGAGCAGCTCCACCAACAGCACAATAATGGATGGGATTTATATAGCGCCTTTCTAATACTCAAGGCGCTTTACATCGCATTATTCATTCACTCCTCAGTCACACTCGGTGGTGGTAAGCTACTTCTGTAGCCACAGCTGCCCTGGGGCAGACTGACGGAAGCGTGGCTGCCAATCTGCGCCTACGGCCCCTCCGACCACCACCAATCACTCACACACATTCACACACAGGCAAAGGTGGGTGAAGTGTCTTGCCCAAGGACACAACGACAGTATGCACTCCAAGCGGGATTCGAACCGGCTACCTTCCGGTTGCCAGCCGAACACTTAGCCCATTGTGCCATCTGTCGTCCCGATGTCCCGAAAGTCCCATCCCTGATCATTTTAGCCAGCCAGCCTCCAGGCTGTGTGAAAGGTTTGTAAGGAGTGTGAGGAAGAAATTGGGCAGTTCGGTCAACCCATTAGGCCAACTTCTTCCCTCTCTTCCTATGTCTGGGACCAGGCATAATTATTGCTGCAGGCTGGTGGTCTGACTTCAATGGGAATGTCTGGGGCACAGGAGGTCATGGTGATACAGTGTGGAAATAGGCCCTTCAGCCCAACTTGCCCAAGCCGACCAACATGTCCCATTTACACTAGTCCCACCTGCCTGCGTTTGGCCCATATCCCACTAAACCTGTCCGATCCATGTACCTACCTAATTGTTTCTTCAACATTGCGATAATTCCTGCCTCACCTACCTCCTCCGGCAGCTCGTTCTATACACCCACCACGCTTTGTTTGAAAAAGTTACCCCTCAGATTCCTATTAAATCTTTCCTCCATCATCTTAAACTGATGCCCTCTGGTTCTCGATTCCCCTACTCTGGGCAAGACTTATTCCACTCATGATTTTATACAAGTAATTGAGGAAGGTACTATCACAATGTTTAAGAATCATTTAGATGGGTACATGGATAGGATAGAGACAGGCAAGTGGGACTAGTGTAGATGGGACATATTGTTCTGTGTGGGCAAGTTGAGCCAAAGGGCCTGTTTCCATGCTGTAGGACTATGATTGCCTCATTTCCTGAGCACACCCCCGGAGTCTAGTATGGATGGGGGCTGTTTATGTCCCCATTTGGCTGTTTATGGGGGGCCACTGCAATGAAATTTAAAAGAGTATCAGTCTCTCACTGAAACCGAGCACCATTTCAAACTTTCAAAAGCTGTTGGCCCCATTCTATGGTGATGTCACCATGGGTTACCCTGTCCCTCTCCCTCAATCCCCACCTACAAAAATGAGACCCCCTCTGTTGTGCCATGAACAGGATGTGTAATCCCCAAGCAGGCGGGTGTATTTGAAGAGAGGGACAACAGGTGCCAGATGGGGCTTGAACTGATTAGGACGTGAGCAGAGCATGGAAGGCCTCCAGTGTAGGCTGGTTGCTCTAGGAGCAACCTCAAGGCGAGGAGATCCAGCTGGTCCATGCCTGGGATGGGAGGCGTTTGTATTTTTATAGATATTTTAGAGATATAGTGAGGAGGAGGGGGGGAGAGAGAAGGAGGGGGAAAGAGGAAGAGGAGGGGGAAGAGGAAGAGGAGGGGGAAGAGGAAGAGGAGGGGGAAGAGGAAGAGGAGGGGGAAGAGGAAGAGGAGGGGGAAGAGGAGGAGGAGGGGGAAAAGAGGAGGAGGGGGGGAAGAGGAGGAGGGTGGGGGGGAGAGGAGAGTGGGGGGGGAGAGGAGGAGGAGGAGGAGGAGGAGGGGCAGAGGAAGAGGGGGGGAGAGGAAAATGGGGGGAGAGGAGGAGGGGGGGAGTGCGGAGGAGAGCCATTGTGACGTCACCAGCTCGTTAGCTTCAGCTCATTAACTTCAAAAAGATCTGAGATTGGTGAACAATTTGAAGAAATAACTCAAGAAATAATGAATCAAACTTTCAGATGAGGTGATTTTCGAGATCATGAGGTAAATCTCTACCGGAATATGTAAAAATTTCACCGTTAGAGCATCCGGTTTCCGAGGAGATGTGAATCACACACAAGCAAACAATAAATAAGTAAATATCCAAGATCAGAGTTTTATAAGTATACTAGACCAAGTGCAGACCCGTTGGGTCTGTTTCCCCAACGGCGTTTTGCAGGGGGGGGGAGGGGGGGCTGCGGCATCAAACTCATATTAACCAACCCCCAAACACACAGGTGGGGGGAGGGGGGGGGGGGGATGGGAAGAGAGGAGGGAGGGGAGAGGAGGTGGAGGAAATGGGACAGATTTGGGAGGGAAAGGAGAGCGGGGTAGGGGGTGAGAGAGGGGGATGGGAAGAGATATGTGGGGGAGGGGGAGGATGTGGAGGTAGGGGAGGAGGGAGGGAGGGGGAGAGGGGTGGGGGAGAGAGGGGAAAGAGTGGGGAGGGAGAGTGGAGGGGGAAGGGGGAGAGGTGGAAGAGTGGGGAGGGAGGTGGAGAGGGGTAGGGGGAGTGATGGAAGAGGGACAGAGGGGTAGGAGGAAGGGGGTGGCGTAGAGAGGGAAGGGGGGTGGGGGAGAGAGGGATGGGTGGGAGAGGGGTGCGGAGAGGGAAACATAGAACCATTGAAATTAAGTGCAGGAGTAGGCCATTCGGCCCTTCGAGCCTGCACCACCATTCAATATGATCGTGGCTGATCATCCAACTCAGTATCCTGTACCTGCCTTCTCTCCATACCCCCTGATCCCTTTAGTCACAAGGACCACATCTAACTCCCTCTTAAATACAGCCAATGAACAGGCCTCAACTACCTTCTGTGCCAGTGAATTCCAGAGATTCACCACTCTCTGTGTGAAAATGTTTTTCTCATCTCGGGCCTAAAAGATTTACCCCTTATCCTTAAACTGTGACCCCTTGTTCTGGACTTCCCCAACATCTGGAACAATCTTCCTGCATCTAGCCTGTTGAACCCCTTAAGAATTTTGTAAGTTTCTATAAGATACCCCCTCAATCTTCTAAATTCTTGCATGTACAAGCCGAGTCTATCCAGTCTTTCGTCATATGAAAGTCCTGACATCCCAGAAATCAGTCTGGTGAACCTTCTCTGTACTCCCTCTATGGCAACACTGTATTTGAACATTGGGCATTGTGACATCACACAATGGAACGTTCACCAAGTGCTTGTGCTCCTGCAAAGGCATATGTAAATGAATCCATTCCGATTGGACATCTGTGAGCATCGGGCATTGTGACATCACACGATGGAACGTTCACCAGGGGCTGGGGCTGGTGATGCTTCTATGGGTGAGAAGCCAGTTTATTATTGAAATATTGGGGGGGGGGGTGAAGGATTTGATTAAAAACGTGTACTTAAACACGACGACCAATGGCAAACCCGTTGGGTCTGATCCCCCAACGCAGCCGTACCCTACCCGTAGCCCCCCCGGGGGGGGGGGGGGGCGGCATCACACACACTAACCACCCCCACACACAGATTTATAATGAACAGTTAAATGAGAAAAATCAAATTGATAAAAATAAAGAAAATTACAATGAAATGCAATAAAATGTTATTCTTTAAAAAATAAGCTTGTAAATTAAATGGAATTTTTAAGATTTATATAATGAGCAGGTTGATGTGATACAAATAAATTCAATCCAATAAAAATAAAGCTGATTTTTATCGTCAGACAAATGCAATCCACGACTCCTGTCTTCACAAGCAAAGTAAGAATGACGGTTAGTGAAGAATTCAAACAATCGCTGAGCGTTCAAGATGATGTGTGCGCGCCTCCTGCACCAAAGGGGGGGGGGGGGGGGGTGGTGCGTTTGTCGTCACACACAAAGATGAGGAGGGAGAGGGGGAAAAGTGTGGAGGGAGGGGTGGTGTGGGATCGGAGGTGGAGAGGGGTGAGGGGGAGGGAGCGGTGTTGAAATTATTAGTCTTTAAAAGTAATGTTAAGTGAGAAATAAATCAATTCAATGAAATACAAATATTGAATTTAACAATAAAATGTTAATGTTAAAAATGAAATGCACTCCTGAAGATTTATAATGAACAGTTAAATTAGTAAATTCAAATTGATAAAAATAAAGAAAATAACAATGAAATGCAATAAAATCTTTTTTTTTTAAAAATAAGCTTGTAAATTAAATTGACTTTTTAAGATTTATATAATGATCAGGTTGATGTGAAACAAATAAATTCTATCCAATAAAAATAAAGCTGATTATTATTGTCAGACAAATGCAATCCACGACTCCTGTCTTCACAAGCAAAGTCAGAATGACGGTTAGTGAAGAATCCAAACATTTGCTGAGCGTTCAAGATGCTGTGCGCGCGCCTCCTGCACCAAAGGGGGGGGGGGGGGGGGTGGTGCGTTTGTCGTCACACACAAAGATGAGGAGGGAGAGGGGGAAGAGTGTGGAGGGAGGGGGGGTGTGGGATCGGAGGTGGAGAGGGGTGTGGGGGTCTAAGCTATTGCAGTAAAGTAAACAGTGTCACTAATGCCAGCGTGTTGTAGAGTAATTAGTTGTTAAGAAATAAGCTCGGTGCTTCCTGTGAAAACCTACCGGTACTCGCGGTAAAGTGAAGAAGCGGTCTCAATTAATAAGCGGCCGATTGGCGATCGTGGAGGCGAGGATCATATCTGTGGCCGGGCAGGGGGGGGGGGGGGGGGGGGGTGGTCGTCAGTATTGTTAGTTTGCTCGTTTTCGGACCATGATAACGGGAGAAAAAGGGAGTGAAATTGATTGCTACTTGCCGCGAGTTCGTAAGTTACGCGATCGGAGCATTTTGTCCCTGCATGTTTTCGCATGAAGCTCCGAGATTATCTGTTATAGACTAATAACTGTACAACAGGCTGGCATTAGTGACAATGTTCAATTCACCGCGTTATAGTTCAGGCCCTCAATTTCATGAATGAATGTCTGAGTAAGTGAGTGAGTGAGTGAATGAATAAGGAATGAATGAATGAATGAATGAATCTATTAACGTTATAAAGGGTGCAATTAGTTTAATTAAAGTCCATACAGTTAGATGTTCATAAATTCCGGCCTTTAGTCTTTCCTTTCAGGTAGGTGATTCATGGGTTCATTTGTGTTCCAGCACATCAGCATGGACCTTGTTCTCTTGCATTTTTATCCACTTCGCAGCACTTTCTTCTGTCGTTTTTTTATGTTTTTTGCACTAAATACAATGAAGCTGCTGCAAGTTTCCATGACATTTATTCCACAGAACAACACATTTGAATCTCCAGTAAAACAGGCATCTGTGAAGCCCTCTCAGCCATTTTGTGTGCTGGCCTGAAACAAAGCGCGTGATTGGCCAACTGGCAGACAACTCAATGTCAAACGTGCATTGATTGGAATATTAAAATCTCGACATATTGTTCGTTCTTCTCTAATTTAATTAAGTTGTGCATGTGTTGTTCATATCGAGTTTCAGGGGTTTGAAACACGTTAATATTTTTACACAATATGTGAACATCTCATGTTGTTTTGAAAGCTCCTCGGCTCACAGGCTATTCTCTGTACGGTAACTATGGCAACGATGTCTTTGAGCATCGGGGCTTGTGTGGGTGATAAGCCAGTTTAGTTTTGAAGTATTGGGGGGGGGGGGGGGTATGTTATCCATTAAAAACGTGCGCTTAAACACGACGGAATGAAATGAGAAGCGCATACTTAGAAAGAAAAGCGAAATCTCTGACGAAGTGGAAAAGACGTGGGCGGTCCTGCGGCCCCCAATAGCCCCCAATGGGGGGGGGGGGGGCCTTACACACACTAACCACCCCCACACACAGAGTTGGAAAAGTGCATAAAGACCGTTCCCTACCTGTAGCCCCCAGGGGAGATTTGGTCTTCGAAGTCTGGTCACTGCCGTCTTAAAATAGCGTATCTTGAAGTCGTCGAAGTCGGGTCCGTCTCGGCAACGCGTGGGGGGGGGGGGGGGGGGGTTTGCGGTGCGGCATCACACACACGAAGCTTCGACACACACAGAGCCTTAAAAGTGTAAATGCCCGACCTCTTTTCCGTTTTTCTCTAATTTAATTAAGATGTGCAGGTGGTGTTCTTATCGAGGTTCAGGGGTGAAAATATTTTCACACACACAATATGGGAACATCTCATGTTGTTTTGAAGGCTCCTCGGCCCTCATCTGACTCTCTGTACTGTCACTATGGCAACGATGTCTATGAGCACTGGGCATTGTGACATCACACGATGGAACGTTCACCATTGGCTGGGGCTCCTGCTTTGGCATATGTAAATGGCTCCATTCCGATTGGGCATCTGTGAGCATTGGGCATTGTGACATCACACGATGGAATGTTCAGCAGGGGCTGGTGCTGGTGAGGCTTGTGTGGGTGAGAAGCCAGTTTAGTTTTGAGATTTTTGGGGGGGGGGGGGGGGTGGTGGGTAAGGTTTTGATTTAAAACGTGCGCTTAAACACGACGGAATGGAATGAGAAGCGCATACTTAGAAAGAAAAGCGAAATCTCTGACGAAGTGGAAAAGACGTGGGCGGTCCTGCGGCCCCCAATAGCCCCCAATGGGGGGGGGGGGGCCTTACACACACTAACCACCCCCACACACAGAGTTGGAAAAGTGCATAAAGACCGTTCCCTACCTGTAGCCCCCAGGGGAGATTTGGTCGTCGAAGTCTGGTCCCTGCCGTCTTAAAATAGCGTATCTTGAAGTCGTCGAAGTCGGGTCCGTCTCGGCAACGCGTGGGGGGGGTGGTGGGGGGGTTTGCGGTGCGGCATCACACACACGAAGCTTCGACACACACAGAGCCTTAAAAGTGTAAATGCCCGACCTCTTTTCCGTTTTTCTCTAATTTAATTAAGATGTGCAGGTGGTGTTCTTATCGAGGTTCAGGGGTGAAAATATTTTCACACACACAATATGGGAACATCTCATGTTGTTTTGAAGGCTCCTCGGCCCTCATCTGACTCTCTGTACTGTCACTATGGCAACGATGTCTATGAGCACTGGGCATTGTGACATCACACGATGGAACGTACACCATTGGCTGGGGCTCCTGCTTTGGCATATGTAAATGGCTCCATTCCGATTGGGCATCTGTGAGCATTGGGCATTGTGACATCACACGATGGAATGTTCAGCAGGGGCTGGTGCTGGTGAGGCTTGTGTGGGTGAGAAGCCAGTTTAGTTTTGAGATTTTTGGGGGGGGGGGGGGGGGGGGGTGGGTAAGGTTTTGATTTAAAACGTGCGCTTAAACACGACGGAATGGAATGAGAAGCGCATACTTAGAAAGAAAAGCGAAATCTCTTCCGAAGTCGAAAAGACGCGGGCGGTACTGCGTCCGGTTTCGGAGTTGCGGAGAATCACAGGGAGCGCGCCAGCAAAGGGAGTGGGCCAGGGTGCCGGACGGACGGAGTTCCGTTTTGGAATCTGGGGCGAGAGTTTTATATATTACTAGACCAAGTGCAGACCCGTTGGGTCTGTTTCCCCAACGGCGTTTTGCAGGGGGGGGGGGGGGGGGGGGGGGGCTGCGGCATCAAACTCATATTAACCAACCCCCAAACACACAGGTGGGGGGAGGGAGGGGGGATGTGAAGAGGGGAGGG
Organism: Amblyraja radiata; assembly: GCF_010909765.2. NCBI lineage: Eukaryota > Metazoa > Chordata > Chondrichthyes > Rajiformes > Rajidae > Amblyraja > Amblyraja radiata. Next base: position 1,564,257 of record NC_045983.1, on the reverse strand, counting down.
AGGGGAGAGGAGGTGGAGGAAATGGGACAGATTTGGGAGGGAAAGGAGAGCGGGGTAGGGGGTGAGAGAGGGGGATGGGGAGATAGATGTGGTGGAGGGGGAGGATGGGGAGGTAGGGAAGGAGGGAGGGAGGGGGAGAGGGGTGGGGGAGAGAGGGGAAAGAGTGGAGAGGGAGGTGGAGAGGGGTAGGGGGAGTGATGGAAGAGGGACAGAGGGGTAGGAGGAAGGGGGTGGCGTAGAGAGGGAAGGGGGGTGGGGGAGAGAGGGATGGGTGGGAGAGGGGTGCGGAGAGGGAAACATAGAACCATTGAAATTAAGTGCAGGAGTAGGCCATTCGGCCCTTCGAGCCTGCACCACCATTCAATATGATCGTGGCTGATCATCCAACTCAGTATCCTGTACCTGCCTTCTCTCCATACCCCCTGATCCCTTTAGTCACAAGGACCACATCTAACTCCCTCTTAAATACAGCCAATGAACAGGCCTCAACTACCTTCTGTGCCAGTGAATTCCAGAGATTCACCACTCTCTGTGTGAAAAATGTTTTTCTCATCTCGGGCCTAAAAGATTTACCCCTTATCCTTAAACTGTGACCCCTTGTTCTGGACTTCCCCAACATCTGGAACAATCTTCCTGCATCTAGCCTGTTGAACCCCTTAAGAATTTTGTAAGTTTCTATAAGATACCCCCTCAATCTTCTAAATTCTTGCATGTACAAGCCGAGTCTATCCAGTCTTTCGTCATATGAAAGTCCTGACATCCCAGAAATCAGTCTGGTGAACCTTCTCTGTACTCCCTCTATGGCAACAATGTATTTGAACATTGGGCATTGTGACATCACACAATGGAACGTTCACCAAGTGCTTGTGCTCCTGCAAAGGCATATGTAAATGAATCCATTCCGATTGGACATCTGTGAGCATCGGGCATTGTGACATCACACGATGGAACGTTCACCAGGGGCTGGGGCTGGTGATGCTTCTATGGGTGAGAAGCCAGTTTATTATTGAAATATTGGGGGGGGGGGTGAAGGATTTGATTAAAAACGTGTACTTAAACACGACGACCAATGGCAAACCCGTTGGGTCTGATCCCCCAACGCAGCCGTACCCTACCCGTAGCCCCCACTGGGGGGGGGGGGGCGGCATCACACACACTAACCACCCCCACACACAGATTTATAATGAACAGTTAAATTAGTAAATTCAAATTGATAAAAATAAAGAAAATTACAATGAAATGCAATAAAATGTTATTCTTTAAAAATAAGCTTGTAAATTAAATGGAATTTTTAAGATTTATATAATGAGCAGGTTGATGTGATACAAATAAATTCAATCCAATAAAAATAAAGCTGATTTTTATCGTCAGACAAATGCAATCCACGACTCCTGTCTTCACAAGCAAAGTAAGAATGACGGTTAGTGAAGAATTCAAACAATCGCTGAGCGTTCAAGATGATGTGTGAGCGCCTCCTGCACCAAAGGGGGGGGGGGGGGGGGGGGTGGTGCGTTTGTCGTCACACACAAAGATGAGGAGGGAGAGGGGGAAAAGTGTGGAGGGAGGGGGGGTGTGGGATCGGAGGTGGAGAGGGGTGAGGGGGAGGGAGGGGTGTTGAAATTATTAGTCTTTAAAAGTAATGTTAAGTGAGAAATAAATCAATTCAATGAAATACAAATATTGAATTTAACAATAAAATGTTAATGTTAAAAATGAAATGCACTCCTGAAGATTTATAATGAACAGTTAAATTAGTAAATTCAAATTGATAAAAATAAAGAAAATAACAATGAAATGCAATAAAATCTTTTTTTTTAAAAAATAAGCCTGTAAATTAAATTGACTTTTTAAGATTTATATAATGATCAGGTTGATGTGAAACAAATAAATTCTATCCAATAAAAATAAAGCTGATTATTATTGTCAGACAAATGCAATCCACGACTCCTGTCTTCACAAGCAAAGTCAGAATGACGGTTAGTGAAGAATTCAAACATTTGCTGAGCGTTCAAGATGCTGTGCGCGCGCCTCCTGCACCAAAGGGGGGGGGGGGGGGGGGTGGTGCGTTTGTCGTCACACACAAAGATGAGGAGGGAGAGGGGGAGGGGTGGTGCGTTTGTCGTCACACACAAAGATGAGGAGGGAGAGGGGGAAAAGTGTGGAGGGAGGGGTGGTGTGGGATCGGAGGTGGAGAGGGGTGAGGGGGAGGGAGCGGTGTTGAAATTATTAGTCTTTAAAAGTAATGTTAAGTGAGAAATAAATCAATTCAATGAAATACAAATATTGAATTTAACAATAAAATGTTAATGTTAAAAATGAAATGCACTCCTGAAGATTTATAATGAACAGTTAAATTAGTAAATTCAAATTGATAAAAATAAAGAAAATAACAATGAAATGCAATAAAATGTTTTTTTTTTAAAAATAAGCTAGTAAATTCTCTGTACTCCCTCTATGGCAACGATGTATTTGAACATCGGGCATTGTGACATAACACGATGGAACGTTCACCATGGGCTGGGGCTGGTGCTGCTTCTATGGGTGAGAAGCCAGTTTATTTTTGAAATATTGGGGGGGGGGGTGGGTTAGGATTTGATTAAAAACGTGCACTTAAACACGACGACCAATGGCAAACCCGTTGGGTCTGATCCCCCAACGCAGCCGTTCCCTACCCGTAGCCCCCACTGGGGGGGGGTGGGGGGCGGCATCACACACACTAACCACCCCCACACACAGAGTTGGAAAAGTGTATAAAGACCGTTCTATACCTGTAGCCCCCAGGGGAGACGTGGTCGTCGAAGTCGGGTTCCGGCCGTCTTAAAATGGCGTATCTTGAAGTCGTCGAAGTCGGGTCCGTCTCGGCAACGCGGGGGGGGGGGGGGGGGGGGGGTGGGGCGGGGCGGCATCACACACACGAAGCATGCCCACACACAGAGCCTTAAAAGTGTAATGCCCCAACGCAGCAGTTGCCTACCCGCAGCCCTCACGGGAGACGTGGTCCTCGAAGTAGTGCCGTCCCCGAAAGGCCGTTTTTAAATGGCGTCGCTTGAGGTTGTGCTACGGGCGCCAGCAGCCGTTATGGTCGCTGGCCAGCAGGAGGCGACAAAATGAGTGAGGGGGGGGGGGGGGGGAGGAGATTGTTTTCATTAAAACAATGGACATAAACATAACGAAATGTAATGAGGAGTGGATAGCTGGAAGGGAAAGTGAAATGTCTACCGAAATGTCTGCTTGTATGGGGGAGAAGCCAGTTTGTATTTGAAAAACTGGGGGGGGGGGGGGGAAGGCATTACCCTTTGGCGTATGTGAGCATTGGGCATTGTGACATCACACGTTGGAACGTTCAGCAGGGGCGGGGGCTGGTGAAGCTTCTGTGGGTGTGAAGACAGTTTAGTTTTGAAATATTGGGGGGGGGGGGGGTATGTTATCCATTAAAAACGTGCGCTTAAACACGACGGAATGAAATGAGAAGCGCATACTTAGAAAGAAAAGCGAAATCTCTGACGAAGTGGAAAAGACGTGGGCGGTCCTGCGGCCCCCAATAGCCCCCAATGGGGGGGGGGGGGGCCTTACACACACTAACCACCCCCACACACAGAGTTGGAAAAGTGCATAAAGACCGTTCCCTACCTGTAGCCCCCAGGGGAGATTTGGTCGTCGAAGTCGGGTCCCTGCCGTCTTAAAATAGCGTATCTTGAAGTCGTCGAAGTCGGGTCCGTCTCGGCAACGCGTGGGGGGGGTGGTGGGGGTGTTAGCGGTGCGGCATCACACACACGAAGCTTCGACACACACAGAGCCTTAAAAGTGTAAATGCCCGACCTCTTTTCCGTTTTTCTCTAATTTAATTAAGATGTGCAGGTGGTGTTCTTATCGAGGTTCAGGGGTGAAAATATTTTCACACACACAATATGGGAACATCTCATGTTGTTTTGAAGGCTCCTCGGCCCTCATCTGACTCTCTGTACTGTCACTATGGCAACGATGTCTATGAGCACTGGGCATTGTGACATCACACGATGGAACGTTCACCATTGGCTGGGGCTCCTGCTTTGGCATATGTAAATGGCTCCATTCCGATTGGGCATCTGTGAGCATTGGGCATTGTGACATCACACGATGGAATGTTCAGCAGGGGCTGGTGCTGGTGAGGCTTGTGTGGGTGAGAAGCCAGTTTAGTTTTGAGATTTTTGGGGGGGGGGGGGGGGGGGGTGGGTAAGGTTTTGATTTAAAACGTGCGCTTAAACACGACGGAATGGAATGAGAAGCGCATACTTAGAAAGAAAAGCGAAATCTCTTCCGAAGTCGAAAAGACGCGGGCGGTACTGCGTCCGGTTTCGGAGTTGCGGAGAATCACAGGGAGCGCGCCAGCAAAGGGAGTGGGCCAGGGTGCCGGACGGACGGAGTTCCGTTTTGGAATCTGGGGCGAGAGTTTTATATATTATATGAGATATGAGATATGACTAGACCGTGCAGACCCGTTGGGTCTGTTCCCCCAACGTGTGGTTGCGGGGGGGGGGGGGGGGGGGGGGGGCTGGAGGCAGGGCGGCATGCGGCGTCACACACGCTAACTGCCCCCCTTGAGATATTAATATTATTAATTTGCTCCTTTTACCCCATAACCGCCCAATCCACTGACGCATAGCCCCCAGCTCGCAGGCCCGTCTAGAGAGGGAGGGGGGGAGGGGGTTCGAGAGTGAGGGCAGAGAGAGAATGGGGAGAGAAAGGGGATGAGACACAAGGGCAAGAGACCGAGGGAGAGGGGGGTGGAGGGGCGGAGGAGAGGGAAGGTGGGCGAGGGGGGGAGGGTGGGGGAGGAGGGGTGAGAGAGATGGGAGGAGAGAGAGGGGAGGAGAGAGAGGGGAGGAGAGAGAGGGAGAGAGGGGGGAAGGGGGAGAGGAGGGAAGGGAGGGGGAGAGGTAGGGGGGAAGGGAGGGTGGGCTGGGGTGGAGAGGTAGGGGGGAAGGGAGGGTGGGGAGGGGCTGGGGTGGAGGGAAGGGGGTGGGGAGGGGTGGAGGTGAGGGGGAAGGGGGTTTAGGGGAGGGAGGGTGGGGGAGGGCAGTGGGGGGTGGGGAGAGGAAGGGGAGAGAAAGAGGGAGGGGCGAGAGAGAGAGATGGGGAGAGAGAGAGAGATGGGGAGAGAGAGAGAGATGGGGTAGAGACAGAGAAAGCGAAATGCAACCATGCGTCACGCATTCAGAATGTTCTGGAAATGAAGCGTCCCCCCTGCACCTCCCCACACCCAGCCCCCCCAACCCCGTCCCCTCCCCCGGCCCCCCGGCCCCCCCTACCTCCCCCCCCCCCGTCCCCCAGGCCAGGTGCAAAGGCATTGTGAGCTCACCGTGCGGGGCCAGGCGGGGGGGGGGGGGGGTTTGGGCCGGGGGGGGGGGGGGGGGGGGCCTGGAGGCAGTTGGGCCGAGTGCAAAGGCATTGTGAGGTTGATTCTGTACCATACAGGGAGGCCAGTGGAGAGAGGCCAGGATTGGGGTGATATGGTCCCTTTTACGGGTGCCCATCAGAAGTCTCGCTGCGGCGTTTTGGACCAATTGCAGGCGGGACAGGGATGATTGGCTGATGCCAGTGTATAGGGAGTTGCAGTAGTCAAGGCGGGAGGAGATGAATGCGTGGATGATTTGAGGAATGATTTGATTTTAGCTATGGTTCGAAGCTGGAAGAAACCAGTTTTTACCACGGAGTTGACTTGCTTGACAAACTTTAATGCGGAGTCAAATATCACGGCAAGGTTTTTGACGTGCGGTTTCACTAAGGAGGTTATGCTTCCAAGGCTGCCTGTTATCGTTTCGATGGAGTCGGAGGGGCCGAGTAGGATGACCTCAGACTTGCTCTCGTTAAGTTGGAGTAAGTTCTGAGCCATCCAGCATTTTAAACCATTGAGGCAGTGCATGAGGTTGTTTAAATTAGACCGGTTGTTGGGTTCCAGGGGGAGATAGAGCTGTGTATCATCTGCATAGCAGTGGAAAGAAATGCCATGCCTTTGAATGACTTGGCCGAGGAGGAGCATGTACAGGGAGAAGAGAATGGGGCCTAGGATGGAGCCTTGTGGAACCACAAAGAAAAGGCTAGCTGGGAAGAGAAAGAATTGCCTATGTTAGTAGAGAAACTCCTATTTTTTAGGTAGGAAACAAACCTTCTCAAGGCAATGCAATCAACACCAACCCCGTACCGGAGACGATCAATTAGGATGGTATGGTCCACTGTATCAAATGCTGCGCTGAGGTCGAGAAGGAGCAGGATTGCACAGTCGCTGGAGTCAATGGCAAGAAGGAAGTCGTTGTGTACCTTCAACAAGGCCGACTCTGTGCTGTGGTGGGCCCTGAAACCTGATTGGAAACTTTCCAGGATGGCATTTTGCTGTAGATAAGGCATTAGTTGGTCTAGAATGACCTATTCAAGGACTTTTGAGAGGAAAGGCAGTTTGGAAATAGGTCTGTAGTTACTAGGCAAGGTGGGGTCTAGGCTAGGTTTTTTCAGGAGGGGCTGGACCATCGCGTGCTTGAAACAGGTTGGAACAGCGCCAGTGGCCAGAGAACTGTTGATGATAGAGAGGATACTGGGGCCGACTATTGCAAAGCCATCCTTCAGAAGGGCAGTGGGAACAACGTGGGGCAGGTTGTAGGTTTCATAGTGGAGACCAGCTTTACAAGGGAGGGTGGAGTAACGGGTTGGAAACAGTCTCATTTAGAAGAACAGACCAAAGAGACAACTAGGTCACTGGTGGGAGGGGACATATTTGTTCTAATGTTCTCAACTTTACTGTTGAAAAAAGTAGAGAATTCTTCGCACTTTGCAGGGGACCCAGCTAAGCTAGTACTGGGGGCGGGACATATGACAGAGGTAATAGTACTAAATAGGACCTTGGAATTTTGAGCGTTTTTGGAAATAAGGTCAGAAAAGTATTGTGTTCTCACAGACTTTACTGCTTCCTGGTATTTGAGAAGATTGTTTCTCAGAAATTCGAAGGAAATTTGAAACTTATCACGTTTATACTTCCGTTCTGATTTTCTGCACTCTCTTCTTAGGGCACTGGTGGTGTCATTGAGCCAAGGCCAACCTTTAGGCTTAGTCTTTTTCACTTTAAGAGGAACAACAGAATCCTGGATTGAAGAGCAAGTGGAATTGAATAAAATCATGAGATCGTCAGTGCTGAGTTGGGGGGGAGAAGCCTTGCAGATGTTGGGAGCAGTGAAAAGTGCCTCAGAGAACTTACTGGCAATCAATGAGTTTATGTAGGGGAGTAGCAAACAGGAAGATGATATTTCGAGGGAGACAAAGGCAGAGATGCATCAAATATAACTGCACTATGATCTGACAGACAAGCATGGACAAAATGGTCTGAAGGACCTTTTTCCATTCTCTATGACTATATATATATATATATATAGCCTTCAGACCATTTTGTCCATATATATAACAGGTTTATATAGGGTGCACTCAGGCCATCCGAGTACATTCATGTGTTTTGATGGGTGCGCTCTCCATAGGATATTAGGCATGAATATTATATGTACCCTGTGGCCTTATAAGCATGTTTGTGTATACCTAGGAAGATTTGCCTGGAACCTTTGCGTATGTGACAGGGAGAGTTGACATGGTATAATATAGAAATAATCAATAAGCTTAAATTAAGAGCCCAAGTGCTGTGTGACAGTGTGAAAAACAAAGTCTGAGAAACCACTTCCTCTCTGCTGGTGACTGTGCACAATGCAAGCTCAGAGCATGACTTGCAGGAAAGCTTGGAAACATTTGCCAATCCCTGTGGCATCTTTGGCCTCACAATAAGCACAAAGCAAATTAAATTCTACTCCAGCCCGCAGCCTAAACAAGCGAATGGTCAGTGGCATTCTGAAGCTGACCTGTAACATCCTCAAAGAATTCAGGCAAATCTTCATGGACCTACGCTTTGGGAAACTGGAGAAGAAATTGCAGGTGCCCTGGCTGAGATATATGAATCAAAATTAGACATGGGTGAGGTGCCAGAAGAATGGAGGGTGACTAATGCTGTGCCTCTATTTAAAAAGAGCTGCAACAAAAAAACTGCGAACTATAGACCAGTGAGTCTAACGTCTGTGGTAGGCAAGTTACATGTGGGGATTCTGAGGGATAAGATATACATGCATTTGGATAGGCCGGGGCTGATTATGGATAGTCAGCATGGTTTTGTACGTGGGAGATTGTGCCTCATGAATCTGATTGAGTTTTTTGTAGATGTAAGCAAAGAAGAATGATGAGAGCAAAGCTGTGGATGCTGTCTATATGGATTTCAACAAGGCATTTAGTATAAGAGGCTGCTCTGGAGGATGGAATTGTATGGATCCAGGGAGAGTTAGCCGATTGAATTGAAAATTGGCTTCATGGAATGAAGAGGGTGATGGTGGAAGGTTATTTTTCTAACTGGAGGCCTATGACTAGTGGTGAGCCTCTGGAATCTGAGTGTACAAGGCATAATTAGTAAGTTTGCCGATTACACTGTCGTAGGTGGTATTGTAGATAGTGAAGATGGTTATCAAAATTTTTGACAGGGTCTTGATCAGGTGGGCTGAGTAATGCAAATAAATGAGATGCGTTGTGTTTTGGGAAGTTAAATCAGGGCAGGATCTTCACAGCTCTGTGGAGTGTTGTAGGGCACAAGGATCTAGGAGTCCAGGTACATGGTTCCTTGAAAGTGGCATCACAATGAACATGAGCTAATGATAAAGATCTCGAAGGATAGATGGGAAAAGTATTTGATGAATACACATAACTGTTCTATTAATACAAGACATAATTCAATTCAATTCAAATTATTACATAGACTATATTATTCAAAAACGAGGTTGAATAAATTTTATCCAAACGTCTCTCCCAGATTCGATAAATGTTTGTTTCAAAACGCTAATATAACACATTCATTTGTAGGATGTACAAAGTTGAATAAATTTTGGAGTGATATATTTGATATATTTACAAAGCTCTTCAAGTCAAGAATAGAACCCAAAATGGAATGGATTATATTTGGAATAATAGGAGAAGATACCAATTTAAATAAAGACCAAAATGTTTTTTTTAATTATGGGTTAATAATTGGAAAGAAATTGATACTTAAATTTTGGAAAAATACAACCATACCAACTGTTAAAATGTGGATTAGGAATATGATGGACATAGCACGCCTTGAAGAAATGAGACTCCGACTAATAGATAAATATGACCAATTCTTAAGGAGTTGGTCTCCTTTCATCGACTTTTTGGAATCATGTGATGCAGCGGTACCATAAGGATTGCTGATTTCAGTTCATGACGTGGATAGATCTACATCTCCGAATATAGATTTGAAAAATTCTCTTTTAAGGGGCCTTTTCTTCTATTTCTACTTTCCACCTTTTCTTTTTTATTTTATTTTTTTATTTTTATTTTTTATATACACACTTCACATTTTTCTATTCTCTACCATCTATTTTTCCACTCTTTCCCCTTTCTATTGTTTTCTTTTTCTTGTCTTGCTTACTTCCTTCTCATAACATAAAACTAGAGGTTGTACATAGAATGGATTACGGTATGACATAGTTGGCACCTAAAATTAAGTGCCACTGTATTGTTTTGTATTGTATTAACTTCTAATAAAATAAACAAAAAAAAAAAAGAAAGTGTCATCACAGGTAGTTTGGGTAGTCAATCTACATCAGTCAGGGTATTGAGAATAGAAGTTGGGATATATTATGTTACAATTGTACAATATGTTGCTCAGATCACATTTGGAGTAGTGTATTCAGTTTTGACCACCCTGCTATAGAAAATATATCATTAAACTGAAAAGAGTGCAGAGAAGATTGACAAGGATGTTACCAGGAATTGACAGCCTGAGCTATAGGGGGCGGTTGGGCAGGCTAGGACTTTATTCGGACCACAGGAGGTTGAGGCTGATCTTGCAGAGGTGTATAAGATCACGAGGGGAATAGATAGGGTAGATGCACAGAGTCTTTTACCCAGAGTAGGGGAATCAAGATCTAGTGGACATTTAAGGTTTAAGGTGAGAGGGGAAAGATGTAATTGGAACTGAAGGGACAACTTTTTCACACAGAGGGTATTTGGAACGAACTGACAGAGGAGGTAGTTGGGGCAGGTGCTATAACAACGTGAAAATAAAACATTTGGACAGTTTCATAGATGGGAAAAGTTTAGAGAGATATGGGCCAAACGTGGACATATGGATCTAGTGTTGATGGGGCATCTTGGTCAGAATGGGCAAGTTGAGCCAATAGACCTGTTTCCATGCTGTATGACTCCATATCTCTATGTTTACATACTGTGGCAACAGTCTCACAACATAAGTCCATGTTGATGATGAACTCAACAGCACAATAGCTAAAGTTTTTCAACGAATGGGACCAAAGAAGAATCATTCTAAAGACCAAGCTGAAGGACGTCACACCTGCCTTACTCTTGACTTGTGAGACATAGACAGTGTTGAGCCTCTTCCACATGATATGTGTATGCAGAATACTTCACATCACGTGGCATGATGAGATTCCAGACACACGGATTCTGTCCCAGACAAACCTCCCAGCATTTACACATTGCTGGAAGAATCTCAGGTCAGGTGGGCAGGAGATGTCACAGTGTCTGATGACAGAATACTAAGCAGCCACATACGGAGTGCCCGAGACCTATAATTCGGGGTGGGTCCACACTGGGATGTCTGGACCCGGAGCTGGAGAAGGTCTCGACCCGAAACGACACCCATTCCTTCTTTCCAGATATGCCGCCTGTCCCACTAAGTTACTCCAGCTTTTTGTGTCTATCTTCAGCCACTTACAGAGAGCAGACTGTAATGGGTGGGAGTACCCCAGGTCACGTGGGAGACAGGAAAAGAGGTTCAAAGAGTCTCTTCAACCATCCCTGAAGCGTTTCAACATTCTCACACCACCGGGAGCAGCAGGCACGGGATTGTCCTGTTTTGGGAATGTGGTGTTGCATCATATGAGGGAGCTGGAGTGGAGGAAGCAAAGAGCAAAAGAGAATCTTGATAAATAAAGAACCACTGATGCTACATCATCGACTGCAGCTCAGTGCCCTGTGTGGAACGCACGTTTGAGTCCAGATTGGTCTAATCAGTACACATCGTAACACACTGGACTAGATGTCATGTCTTACTCGAGAATAAGTGACCAACAACAACTACATAAGAGGCTGCTGCAAAAGTAAGTCATAGAGTCCTATAGAGTGGAAACAGGCCCTTTGGCCCAACTTGCCCACACTGGCCAACATGTCCCATCTACATGTAGGAAGGAACTGTAGATGCTGGTTTAAACCGAAGATAGACACAAAAATCTTCGGGACAGGCAGTATCTCTGGCAAGAAGGAATAGGTTTACACTAGTCTCACCTGCCTGTGTTTAACCCATATCCCTCTAAACCTTTCCTATCCATTTACGTGTTTAAATGTTTCTTAAATGTTGCATGAGTACCTGCCTCAATTACCACCCCTGACAGCTCACTCCATACACGTGATAAAGTTACCCCTCAGGTTCCTATTGAGAGCCCAAGTTATTGGAGGAAGTAGATTGAAAACTGGCTGCTAAGTAGATACAGGGTTGGAATGAAAGGGTATTTTTTTAGGTTGGAGAAATGTAATTGGTGGAGTACCCCAGGGATCAGCTCTTGGCCAACAATTGATTACTATTTACATTAATCACCTGGTGTAGAGAATGTACCAAAGTTTCCAAGTTTGCCATCGATACGGTAATAAGTGTTGTGATGAGAATATTGTGTTTCTGCGGCAGGTTCTAGGTGGATATAGATGCGCCTTAGAATGCATTTTATCAGGATGGGAACAGCTCCATCGAACACCGCATAAAATTGCAGCCTAGACCACCACACAAACCAACCTCCCTTCCAATGACTCCATCGACACTTCACGCTGCCTCGCAAGGCCACCAGCATGATCAATAATGAGTCTCACCCTGGTCACTCCTACTTCTCTCTCTCTCTCATCAGGCAAGAGATGCAAAAGTGTGAAAACACACAGGTCCAGATTCAGGAAGTTTCTTCCCAGCTGTTATCAGGCAACAGAGCCATCCTATCACCAACTAGAGAGTGATTCTGAGCTACTATCTATCTCACTGGAAACCCTCAGACTTCACTGGTTTGATCTTGCACTAAACATTATACCTTTTATCATGTATCTGTACACTGCGGATGGCTTGATTGTAATCAGGTATCATGTGCAGTTTGGTAAGAGGAGTCAAAAGGCAAATTATAATCTAAGTGGAGAACGCTTGCAAATGAGTGAAGGCCAATGTTGGACTTGTTGTTCCATCTAGTGCTTGAAATGTTAACAGACAGGTCAAATAAGTAGTTGAGAACAAAAACATCAATTTGGCTTTCATTGTAGAGAAGTTGATTGATTGATAAAACTTTATTCATCCCCGGATAGAAATTGTTCTGCCGACAGTCACATCACACAAGGTACACAAAAACTTGAAATTACAAGTGAAATTAAAAAGACAGGCGACTGTTGCCTGTCTGCCGTGTGCCCAGCGCCTTCACCGGAACAAATGAACAAACAAACACAGACTTCTCCCCTGGGCAGAGTATTCTAAACTAGAGTGCCCCCTAATCATGTATTGCTTTCCACTGACTAGTTAACGTGTCATAAAAACTTTTCACTGTACATAGAAACATAGAAACATAGAAAATAGGTGCAGGAGGAGGCCATTTGGCCCTTTGAGCCAGCACCGCCATTCATTGTGATCATGGCTGATCGTCCCCAATCAATAACCCATGCCTGCCTTCTCCCCATATCCCTTGATTCCACTAGCCCCTAGAGCTCTATCTAACTAACTCTCTCTTAAATCCATCCAGTGATTTGGCCTCCACTGTCCTCTGTGGCAGGGAATTCCGGAATTCCACAATTTCACAACTCTCTGGGTGAAAAAAAATTTCTCACCTCAGTCTTAAATGGCCTCCCCTTTATTCTAAGACTGTGGCCCCTGGTTCTTGACTTGCAGAACCTCGGTACACGTGACAATAAACTCAAACTCGAGCTCAAGGCACATGTGTACATGTGCTAATGTACATCTAAGGTCCGTGCGTGTTCGTGTGTGCGGGAGTGCACACATCTGTACAAATACATGGTGAGTGTACATGAATACGTTTGAGATGTGTATGTGTCTACATATACATGGTGTGCATATGCTGGCCAAGTCACCCCTGCTCAAGCCTTGCGGAGGTGTGTCTTCTTGTGCCTGTCCTGTGTATGAAAATGTATTAATTTTCTTTAATTAGGTGGCACCGTCCAAGAGGAGGAAAGACGAAAGAAAATTCCGGAAATCCCCCCGCGACCTACACTCAGTGAGATCTTGGCGCATTGCACCGAGCAAACCAAGAGTAAAATAAAGTGAGGGTGAGTCCGGAGGGAGACCCTCAGCTTCAGGTGTGTCCATGTAGACAGGATACCGACTGTGCTACATGCGTGTAGATAGGATGCCAGTTGTGCTACATGCGTGTTGACAGGATGCCAGCTGTGCTACATGTGTGTAGACAAGATGCCAGCTGTGGGTCACGCATGTTGATAAGGTACACGCGGCAGTTCACGTGTGTTGACAGGTTTCCAGCCGAGGTTCCATCCTTTTTGTTGGCTTTGTTGAACAAATGGTTAGTAAGGGTGTGAGAGGTTATGGGGAGAAGGCAGGAGAATGGGGTTAGGAATATAATCAGCCATGATCGAATGGCGTCATAGACTTGAAGGGCCGAATGGCACAATTCTACTCCTATTACTTATGATCTTATGAAATGTACACTGGCACCATCCCCCAACTCTTTCTCCGCTACATTGATGACTGCAACGGAGCTGCCACCTGCACCCGTGCAGATCTCATTGATTTAATCAACTTTATCACTAACTTCCGCCCTCCCCTCAAATTCATATCTCTGACACCTCTCCCCTTTTTTAATCTTTGTCTCCAACATAGAGGACAAACTATCAACTGACGCCTACTCCAAACCCCCTGACTCCCATAGTTATGTGGACGACACCTCCTCCCACCCACTCTTGCAAAGACACCATCCCCTACTCTCAATTTCTCCATATCTGCTGCATCTGCTCCCAACAAGAGGCTTTCCATTCATACATTGTTCTTTAATAAACACCCCACCCTTCCCCCTGAGCTTTCACCCCTCCCGTCGTCCCTGTGCCCCACCTGCATGCCCACACATTTCTCCCTCTCCCCTCCCCCTAACCCCTTCCACCTGTATTCCTGCACAAGACCTGGGATGTGTTAGTAGCTGGTCCAGACGCGGACGGGGTTAATTGGCAGATAGTCAAATGGGGGCGAGAAGGGTGGGGATAGTAATAATGTTGGAAGCGATAAGTAGAGAAGACTAAAAGGAACAAATGGTGGCACCTGATGAGAAAGGAATGTGGGGAATGAAATGGAGGGATAGGGGCAGAGGGAATGGGGTGTGGAGGGAGGAAAAACTGGGGGGGGGGGGGGGGGGGGACCAGAGTGGAGAAGGGTGGGTGATCAGTAGACGGAGGAGAGGGCAGGAACTGGGTGACAGGGGGACTGGAAGTGGGACAAAAGATACCAATGGATCGGAGGGGGGTTCAGTAGATGTGAAGTGGGAGGGAGTAGTGTTCAGGTTTGAATTACTACTGACGAAGCCAACTCCTTCTTTTGCAGTTTGAAGACGGATCCTGTGTGGTGAGGATGACTGAGCGAGTCCACTGCCTTGTTGACGGAGTGTTGCTTCATTCTCAGCAGTGGCGAAGTAACATTTGTCGAGCTTGCTTCATGATTTGATCCACGGGATCAGTGGATGAAGATGTTTCTCTGTTGTTAAAATAATAAAAGGCAACCTTAATTTCTTCGCCTTATCCGTGTTCTATCTGTATTTCCCGAGACAAATGTCTCTAAAATATCAAAGTAAAAGAACAGTCCCGAATGTTATGGTTTATTTGTAAATTAGGAAACATTCCATTCTTAGCGCCCTCGCCTTACAATGCAGACCATGTGACAAGTTACAGCTGTTGCAATTTTGGCGACCAAAGCAAACGTTGTTTAACAGTAACCAGCCTTGCAAAGAAGAACAGCAAAGATTTCACTGAAAGTTTATCAAGTTGTACCTGCATGAAGTCAGTGCTAAAATCCAGCATGATCCAGCATAATGATTTGAATGAGGATATATAAGGCATGGTTGTAGATTTGCACATGACATTAAAATAAGTGGTATTGTAGACAGTGAAGATGGTAATCAAGAATTACAGGGAGATCTTCATCATCTGGGCAGCTGGGTCAAGGAATGACAAATACAGTTAAATTCAGGTGAAGTGTGAGGTGCACTTTGGGAAGTCAAACTAGGCATGACCTTCACAGTGAATAGTGAGATCTTGGAGAGTACAAGGAGGGACAAGGAGTACAGGTATATAGAACCTTGATAGAGGCCTCAGGTAGATAGCATGGTGAAGATGGATCTTGGCATGCTGGCCTTCAGGGAATTGAGTTTAGAAATTGGGACTTTGCATTATAATTGTACAGGAGCGTTGTGAGGTCACATTTGGAGGATAGTGTTCAGTTTATAGGAAAGATGGTATTATGCTGGAAAGAATGCAAATAAGATTTATGAGGATGTTGCTAGGACTTGAGGTCCTGAGCTATAGGGAGAGGTTAGGGAGCTAGGACAGAATCCCTTGAAGCATAGTTGGATGAGGGGTGATCTTATATAGGTGTATAAGATGATGAGGGGAATCGATAGGGTAGATGCACAGTCTTTTACATAGATTAGCATAGATTCTGGATGGAAACGAGCCCTTCAGCCCACAGAGTCCATCAGTCACCTGTACATTAGTTTTATGCCCTTCAAACTAGGGGCAATTTACAGAAACTAATTATGATACAAACTTGCATCTCTTTGGAATATGCGAGAACGCTCCTAGTTTGTATGTTTTCCCTGTAACCATGTGGATTTTCTATGGGTGCTCCGGTTTCCTCGAACAGTCCCTAGTGTGTAGTACGGTGCTAGTGTACAGGTTGATCACCGGTCACCATGGGCTGAAGGGCCTGTTTCCACGCTGTATCTCTAAAGAAAAGTAACCAAAATAAAGTGATGCTCTATTGATGGTGAAATTGATAATCGATCTTGTGCGGGTGTTCAGTTAAGCTACAGGAGTTCAGATGCAAGTTCACCCACTCCTGTGCCCATGTCACCATTTAGAATGATTACATAGAAACATGTAATATGTGCAGGAGGAGGCCGTTTGGACCTTTGAGCCAGCATCGCCATTCATTGTGATCATGGCTGATCGTCCCCAATCAATAACCTGTGCCTGCCTTCTCCCCACATCCCTTGACTCCACTAGCCCCTAGAGCTCTATTTAACTCTCTTAAATCCATCCAGTGATTTGGCCTCCACTGCCCTCTGTGGCAGGGAATTCCACAAATTCACAACTATCTGGGTGAAAACGTTTATTCTCACTTCAGTCTTAAATGGCCTCCCCTTTATTCTACGACTGTGGCCCCTGGTTCTGGACTCGCCCAACATTGGGAACATTTTTCCTGCATCTAGCTTGTCTAGTCCTTTTATAATTTTACATGTTTCTATAAGATACCCCCTCATCCTTCTAAACTCCAGTGAATACAAGCCTAGTCTTTTCAATCTTTCCTCATATGACATTACCTTTGGGAGAGGTGTGAATAGGTATGAGCACCCTGATATGAGTATATGTGAAGGCAATTGCTGCATTCACCCATTGGTCACGGCCTCAAAGATGTCAGGAAAGTCTGCGTTCTTCCTGAAGATTGAGCATGTGGTGTTCCTGGCCCTGAGTAAGGGGATCGTGATGGGTGGGATGTTCCTGCTGGTGGACCCACAGGGGACCATCGTACAAAGGGTAGTACACTCCAATGCCCCACCCTTCATACCCTAAAAGTCTTTTAGTCCACAAGTCACAGGAGCTGAATGAGGCCATTCTTCCCATCCAGTCTACGCCTTTCAATCATTTACCCAATTCTGTAAATTACCTATGATGTGTAGGGGAATCAAGAACCAGAGGACATGTGTAAGTATACACAAAGGACTTATGTATAACATCATGAGTGGAATAGACGTGTAAATACTACTCTACTGCTGCACCACAACACCCCCCCATTCTCATCCAGAATGGTTTAATTCTGTCTTTTTAGTCTCACGCCTATGATCCAACCTTCTCTCTGAATTATACATTCATTTTGTGCAGCACATGTCCCTCCTGATTCATGACGAGGAAATGCAAAGATCCTTTTTCTATTAGCTTCCTGTTTGAATGAGGGAACAAATGACATTCAGATTTAAATTCAGATTTATTATCGTCACGTGTACTAAGGTACTGTGAAAAGCTTTGTTTTGCATGCCATTTAATCAGATAAGACATACACATAAATACAATCAAGCCAGACTCAAGTACAATCGATAGAAGTAAGGGGAAGATGCAGAGTGTGGATATAGAACGTGGTCTATAGTTCTCAGCATTGCAGTGCACCAGTTCAATAGACAATGTCTATTGTCCACATTGGGGTAGAGGTGAATCGGATAGTACCCTAGTACCCTATCCTTTCTAGACTAGAAGTTACTGGAGAGTATTCTGAGGGACAAGATATATATGCGTTTGGTTAGACAGGTGTCATAGTGATTATACATAGGAGCTCATATATCATGAATTGTATCGAGTCTTTTTGAAGAAGTAACCAAAAAGGTTAACAAGGGCAAAGCTGTAGACGTTATCTATATGGACTTCAGCAAGGACATTGATGATTCCACTTAGTAGGCTACTCTGGAAAGTTAAAACGCATGGGATCCAGGGAGAGCTAGCTGACTGGCTAGAGAATTGGCTTCATGGAAGGAAGCAGAGGGTGATGGTGGAAGGTTGCTTTCCAGACTGGAGGCCTGTGGTGAGGGTGTGCCTCTGGGATCAGCGCTGGGCCCATTGCTGTTCGTGATTTACATCAAATGTTCAAATGTTCAAAAACTTTATTTGCCATTTGTGCTTACACACATAGGAACTCTTGTGCGGTTGTTCAGAGAGTCAAGTCAAGTCAAATTAAAAATTAAAAAGACACACAGAAGACACATAATCTATAAAAACATATACTACTCTAGAAATAAAAAAAGAAAGTGCCTAAAACCCTATATAAAGGGGAAAGTGAGAGCATTGTAACTTGCACAAACCCTATATCAGGACATCAGTTCATTTTGTTTTGGCCAAGACTCTCACTGTTGCAGGGAAGAAGCTCTTAAAAAAGCGTGTTCTGTTTGTGGCGATGCTGTCTGCTCGTCTGTGCCTGAGGTTGTATGTGCAGTTTTTGTGTTTGAGCAGGGAGTGAGCTGGATGTAATTACAATAGGATCTTGAACTGCTGGGCAAGTGGGCTGAGGAATAACTAATGGAGTTTGATGCAGATAAGTACGAGGTATTGCATTTTGAGAAGTCAAATCACGGTGAATGGTAGGGCTCCAGGGAGTGTTGTAGAGCAAAGGGATCTGAGAGTACCGGGATATAGTTCCCAGAAAGCGGGGTGACATGTAGATGTGGTGGTCCCGTGAGGTGGTCAAGAAGGTTTTCAGTTCATTGACCTTCATCAGTCAGGGTAGAGGTGGGAGGTTATTGTTATGCAACGCAGAGTTATATGACATGTTGGTGGGGATGCATTTGCAGTATTGTGTTCAGTTTTGGTCACCCTGCTGCAGGAAGGATGTCATTAATCTGGAAAGAGTGCAGAGTAGATTTACGAGGATGTTGCCTGCAATCGCGGGCCTGAGCTACAGGGTGAGGTTGGGCAGGCTGGAACTTTATTCCTGTAGAGCAGTAAGCTGATCTAATAGATGTGTATAAAGAATAGGTAGGGTAAATGCACAGTCTTTTACTCAGGGTTGGGGGATCAAAAACCAGAAGACGTGGGTTTAAGGTGAGAGGGGCAAGATAGGGACTTAAGACAGATTTTTCACTCAAAGGGTGGAGGATATGTAGAACAATCCACCAGAGGAATTAATTGAGGCATATACAATCACAACATTTAAAAGGCACTTGGACAGGTAGGTGGAATGGCTGTGCAGTCTTGAATATAGAGGTTAAGATGCATAGAATTCACAGCGACTTGGTTGTATGGATTCGGAACTGGCGTATTCATATAACACAGAGCATTGTGGTGGAAGGAAGATATTCTGGCTGTAAATCTGTGACCAGTGGCATTCCGCATGGATCTGTGGTGGAACCTCTGTTGTTTGTGATATAGGTAAATTACAAATTTGCTGACAACACCAACATTGAAGGAGTTGCAGACAGCGAGGAAGGTTGTCAGAAGATACCAAGGCTGTGGAAATGGACGGAAAAATGACAGATGGAGTTTAATCCGAGCAAGTGTGAGGTTTTGGATGTAAGGGGAGAGTATACAGTTAATGGCAAACCCTTAAAAGCATTGATGTGTAGAGGGATCTTCGAGTCCAAGTTCATAGCATACTGAAGGTGATAGCACAGGTGGATAGGGTGGTGAAGAAGCCCTATGGCATGCTTGCCTTCATTACTGGGGGCATTGAGTATAAGATTCAGGAAGTCATGTTGTAGCTTTATGCAAATTTGGTAAATTAGGCAACATATGTAGTATTGCGTGCATTTCTGGTCACCCCATTACAGGAAGGATGTGGAAGCATTGGAGAGGGTGCAGAAGTGGTTTACCAGAATGTTGCCTGGATTAAAATGTTTCAGCTTTTGGGAGATAGCTTGGATTGTTTTCGAGAGAACGTTGGAGGGTGAGGGGAGACTTGATAGAAACATATAAAATTATGGGAACCGTAGATAAGATAGACAGTCCGAAGCTTCTTCCCAGGGTGGAAATGTCCAACATGAGAGGGCATAGCCATAAGGTGAGAGGGCAAAGGTTTCATGGAGATGTGCGGGGCAGGTTTTTTACACAGAGAATGGTGGGGACCTAGAAAGCATTGTCAGGGTTGGTGGAGGAGGCAGATACGATTGTGGTGTTCAAGGGGAATTTAGATCGGCACATGGAAATGCAGGGGACTGAGGGAAGTGGATTATGTACAGGCAGATGAGATGGGTTTAACTTGGCATCATGTTTGGCACAGATATTGTGGGTCAAAGTGCTTGTTCCTGTGCTGTGCTGTTCTAAGTTTTATGTTCATATGAAACAGCCAGAGGAAAAACGTGACCATTATCGATGGAAAGGGAAGGAAATAAAGCAGAGGTGACGGGTTCACTGCATGGCTCTTTCAGAGAGCCTCAATATCATCGTAATCTTCATCATGACACTCTGAGCCAGCCACGTCATCGTAGTCGTCTGGTGCAATGTTGATGTAATCCTGAGAGAGAGACGGCTCCAAAACGAGTGGTAACTCATAGTCGTGGGATGCGCTGTCTTGATTGTCCGACTTGCTCACTGGGTTCTCTGTGGGAGAACGTTGTCAGACTTTAGTTTAGCGAAACAGCGCAAAAACGGACCCTTCGGCCCCCTGCGTTCATGCCGACCAGCGATCACCGTAGTGGTAGAGTCGCTGCCTTACAGCGCCAGAGACCCAGGTTCGATCCTGACTACGGGTGCTCTCTGTACGGAGTTTGTATGTTCTCCCGTGACCGTGTGGGTTTTCACCAAGATCTTCGGTTTCCTCCCACACTCCAAATACGTACTGGTTTGTATGTTTGTAGGCTTGGTGTAAATATAAATTGTCCCTAGTGTGTGCAGGATAGTGTTAATGTGCGGGGATCGCTGACCGACGCGGACTCCTTGGGCCGAAGGGCCTGTTTCTGCGCTGTATCTCTAAACTAAACTAAACTAAACTAGCACCATCCTACATGCTAGGGGCAATTTATAATTTTACCAAGCCAGTTAGCCGACCAACCTGTAGGTCTTTGGAGTGTGGGAGGAAACCGGAGAAAAGTCAGGATTGAATCCGGGTCTTGGCACTGTAAGGCGGCAACTCTACCGCTGCACCACCGTGCTGCCCCCAGAGATTTTATATCAGTCACTGATACACGAATGTGGGAACAAAAGTGTTGACAAAGCTTTGGTTCAAGCAGCCCTTTTTCAGTGAAGATTTGAGCTGCAACATTATGACTCAGTGGTGGACGTATTAAATTTTATTTTTCACTCTTTGTATTACATTTTAGTTTTAGTTTTAGAGAGACTGATGGAGACAGCCGCTTTGGCCCACCGAGTCCACGCCGACCAACGATCACACATTCGCGAGCACTACCCTACACACTAGGGACAAATTGCAGCAGCCAATTAACTTACAAATCTGTATCTGTATGGAGTGTGGGAGGAAACTGGAGCACCCGGTGAAAACCCATGCGGTCACAGGGAGACAATACAAACTCCAAACAGACAGCACCCACAGTCAGGATGGAGCCCAGATCTCTGGCGCTGTGTGGCAGCAACTTTGCTCTGAGCCCCTGTGCCAATGGTCACTCGGTGGAGCATATTCCCCTCTGGGTCAGAGGCCATGAGGTTGAAGGACACCCAGTTGAGGGAAACTTGTGTAGCTGCCCAATGCACCCTGTGAAGGCAGGATCCACTGGGTAAGTAGCTAGGCTCCTAGAAACTGTCAACTGTTCCCAAAAGCTTTGGGGTTTGCTTCCCTAAACAGGATGAGAGGTGATGGAGAGACGGGGGTGTGGTGACTGGGGGTAAGCGGGGAAGCAACTCCCTTCACACCAGGCACATGACGACCTGAGGCAGAGCTAATGTGGCATAAGGAGGGATACCAGCAAGAATTTGAGCCAGCACAGGATCCCATCTTAAAGTGCCACTGCCTCGCAGCACCAAAGACTGGAGTTCAATCCTGAGATTGGGTGCTTTAGTTTAGATTAAAGATACAGTGTGGAAACAGGCCCTTCAGCCTATCGAGTCTGCAGCGACCAATGATCACCCGTACACTAGTTCTGTCCTACACATGCACTAGGGTCAACTTACAGAAGCCAATTAACCTACAAACCTGCTCGTCTTTGGACTGTGGGAGGAAACTGGAGCACCCGGAGAAAGCCCAGGAGATCACAAGGAGAAGGTGCAAATTCCATACGGACAGCACCTGTAGTCAGGATGCAACCCATGTCTCTGGCACTGTAAGGCAACAAATCTGGTGCTGTGCCACTGTGCTGCCCATTTGTGAGGAGTTTGCACATTGTCCTTGCGACTGTAGATTTCCTTCGGCTGTTCCAGTTTCCTCCCACTGCCCAGAGACCCACAGATTGGCAGGTTAATTGGGACATTGAACCGTATAGCAAAAGATCAGCCCCTTTGGCCCATAAAGTCTGTGCTCAGCATCTTGTCCGCCTGCATACAATCCCTCAATTCCCAGCATTTCCAAAAGCCTCTTTAATGCCACTAAGGTATCTGCCGCCACACTACACCTCGCAACCATTCTTGGAGTCCATTGTCCTGGGTGTAAAAAAACATGCCGCACATGTCTCTTTCAAACTTTATCCCTCTGATTTTAAAGTTTGGGATTTACCCCAAAACAATTGCTGCCAGTACCTTCCCAAACTCCTACCCAATAATGTCGTAATTTGCCCAATTTTGTACCTTCCCAAGGACCAGACATATCCCTATTTGAAACAATCATAAAACGTATGGAGTTGTGATCACTATCCACAAAATGCTCTTCACTGAAACACCAGTCATCTGGCAAGGCTCATTTCCCAAAACAAGGGCCAGTATGTTTCCTTCACTGGTTGGATGATCAGAAACCCCCATGGATACAGCTGACAAATTCTGTCTGGTCCAAGCGATTGCAATTATTGGGGAAGTTAAAATCGCCACGATGACTGTCCCGATGCTTTGGCACCTTTAGTGTAGTGTAGAAATACGGTGTGGAAACAGGCCCTTCGGCCCACCGGGTCCACACTGGCCAACTGACCAGACCTGTACAATAGTTCTATCTGACACCCTACAGTGGCAATTTACAGAAGCTGATTCACCTACAAATCTGCATGTCTTTGGAATGTGAGAGGAAATCAGGGCACCTGGAGAAGACTCACGTGGTCACGGGGAGAATGTACAAATTCTGCACAGACAGCACCCGTAGTAAGGATCAAACCCGGATCTCTGGTGCTGTGTCAGCAGCAACTCTACCTCTGCGCAACTGTGCCGATAGAGTTACATATTTCGGTAATCTGCCTGCATATCTGTTCCACTATCTCCCACTGCCTATCAGGGTCCAATAGTACTATCTCATGAGATAATTGCAGTTTCTCATTTTTGAGCTCTACCCATTTTGCCTCAGGGGATGACACCTCCAGTAAGTCCCCTTTGAGTGCCACTGTAACCTTCTCCCTGATTAGCAGAGCAACTCATCCCACCACTTTTTCCTCCCTATCCCAACATGTCTGAAATATTGAAAGCCCTGGAGCATTGAGCGTTGGTCCCTCTCGCACCACGTTCCCGCAGTTCCCGCAACACAGATGTCAATGCACTGATCAAGGTCTGTTCATCTGCTCTTTCCACAGTACTCCTTGCTTTGAAATAAACACACTTCAGACCGCCATCGATGTAGATTAGTGTCATCAGATGGCTGGTGATCATAGCGACTCTCATTGTGACTCTAGCTTGCCCCAGCTCTGTCTCTGTGCTGCAGTGTGTCAGGGCCACTCTTGGACCCCCCTGCAGTGGGGAGAGAGGAAGGGAGGGAGGAAGGGAGGGAGGGGACACAAAACCCCACAGTCAGCGACTCCCACCCCCACAACCCCACCCCACTGCCCACCGCCTTACAGCTTTCAGTGCAGGGACACGGAGAGCTAGGTTGGTGGGATGGCTCTTGGTCCATGGACTGAGAGCAGGCCGGAGGTGCCACACTGTCATTGCTGGTGCTGCCTGGGAGAGGCTGCTACTGGGTGAGTGAACTGTTGTGGTGGAGTCGCGGTTGGCATGATCTGGCACCTTGATCTGCCCGCCCTGCAGCTCCTGATTCCCGCGGCTCGTGATGCCCACTCCACACACACAGCTCCCTGCCCA
The DNA here is from genome assembly GCF_010909765.2 of Amblyraja radiata. Taxonomy (NCBI): domain Eukaryota; kingdom Metazoa; phylum Chordata; class Chondrichthyes; order Rajiformes; family Rajidae; genus Amblyraja; species Amblyraja radiata. Next base: position 1,540,269 of record NC_045983.1, on the reverse strand, counting down.
CACTCTGGACCATCTCTCAGAGCTGCCCTGGTGTTGGTCTCCGGGCCCCACCCCCCAACGCCAACAGCTCTGGCACCTGGGCGAGCAGCAGCAACTCACCGTAATCATGCTCATCATCCAGCTGGTACGTGTTATCCGTCATGTGGACTCCTGACGCTTTGGCCAGTGCCGGATTTCTGAAATACATGTAATACAAGGAGAAAGAAGTATGCGTCAGGCCGGCTGCCAATTCCTGACCTCACCACGGCCACGGGCTGGGGTGGGGTGGGGTGGGGTGGGGTGGGGCGGTGCGGATGGCCAGCCAAGTGTGAGTCGACTGCAAGCAGGTGACGACCAAATGACTGCGAGTCGGGGGAGGGGGGAGTGACGTATCTCGCAGCGCGTTGAAAACATTGCTGAGCGGGCGGTGCAAGCAGACCCATTGTGACATCAATCAGCTCGTTAACTTAAAAAAATATTTCAGATTTGTGAACAATTTTAATAACTGGGGAAATAAATAACTGGGGAAATAATGAATGAAATTTTCAGATAAAGACAATTTTGACATCATGGCGTAAATCTCTATCGGAATATGTAAAAATGTCACCATTAGCGCGTCTTTTTACCGAGGAGATGTGAATCGCAGACGAACATCACACACACATTATCTATCTTAATAAATAGATAGATAAATATTTAAACAAATAAACAATAATAGTGCAATAAATCCTCTATTTAACTCAGGCTACTATAAGTGGGCAGCTGTAGGATTGGCTGCAGAGTGTCTAAGGGCAATACTTTGTACACAGCAGCTAAACCTGATTGACTTTCGCCCGAATGACGAAACCTCTGTTACTGTGGGACCGAGAGTCCATAGTTTTCTCGGTTCTGAGGGACCCTCTCATCATTCTGAGGCTGCCTCCCCTAGTTTCATGGCTCATTCCCTTTCCGTAGTTGGACCACTTTCAGTCAGTTTTAAGCAGCATCCTCAGGTACTTAGTGAAGGCAGGACTCTGTTGTTGTGAGCCACTGGTTACCTGGAAGTTGTTGAACTGCATAATGCTGCATTACGGCACCATCGTAACGTAACGTTCATTATTTATTCCCAGCTGCCTACGATGATTGAAAGACTTTGGATAAACTTCTCCAAATTTTCTGAATTCAAAGATATAAAACGTTTTGGACAAATTTCTACTATTTTAAACGCTCTGTATAAATTATTGTTTTCGGTTTTTAACTAAAACAGGCGCCCCATCATTATATGAGGGAGCCATTTAGCTAAACTCAGTATATTAGAGGGAGTGCAGAGAAGGTTCACCAGACTGATTCCTGGGATGTCAGGACTGTCTTATGAAGAAAGACTGGATAGACTTGGTTTATACTCTCTAGAATTTAGGAGATTGAGAGGGGATCTTATAGAAACTTACAAAATTCTTAAGGGGTTGGACAGGCTAGATGCAGGAAGATTGCTCCCGATGTTGGGGAAGTCCAGGACAAGGGGTCACAGCTTAAGGATAAGGGGGAAATCCTTTAAAACCGAGATGAGAAGAACTTTTTTCACACAGAGAGTGGTGAATCTCTGGAACTCCCTGCCACAGAGGGTAGTCAAGGCCAGTTCATTGGTTATATTTAAGAGGGAGTTAGATGTGGCCCTTGTGGCTAAGGGGATCAGAGGGTATGGAGAGAAGGCAGGTACGGGATACTGAGTTGGATGATCAGCCATGATCATATTGAATGGCGGTGCAGGCTCGAAGGGCCGAATGGCCTACTCCTGCACCTAATTTCTATGTTTCTATGTTTCTATTACCTTCTGAACCATTGTCAACAAATTAGTGACTATTGAGGCCTAAAACCTTGAGATGTTGTAAAGACTTGTCACTACAATTAATTTACTGTGTAACATGATAATGGAATAACATTTAGCACATGGTAAAGTCAGCAAAGTCAATAGACAATAGGTCCTTGGAGCCAGCACCGCCATTCAATGTGATCATGGCTGATCATCCCCAATCAGTACCCCGTTCCTGCCTTCTCCCCATATCCCCTGACTCCGCTATTTTTAAGAGCTCTATCTAGCTCTCTCTTGAAAGCATCCAGAGAACCTGCCTCCACCGCCCTCTGAGGCAGAGAATTCCAGACTCACCACTCTCTGTGAGAAAAAGTGTTTCCTCGTCTCCGTTCTAAATGGCTTACTCCTTATTCTTAAACTGTGGCCCCTGGTTCTGGACTCCCCCAACATCGGGAACATGTTTCCTGCCTCTAGTGTGTCCAAGCCCTTAACAATCTTATATGTTTCAATGAGATTCCCTCTCATCCTTCTAAACTCCAGAGTGTACAAGCCCAGCCGCTCCATTCTCTCAGCATATGACAGTCCCGCCATCCCGGGAATTAACCTCGCAAACCTACTCCCTCAATAGTAAGAATGTCCTTCCTCAAATTAGGGGACCAAAACTGCACACAATTCTCCAGGTGTGGGCTCTGTACAACTGCAGAAGAAGTCCGATCAAGGATAGTCCGGGGGTCACCAAAGAGGTAGATGGCAGTTCAGCACTGCTCTCTGGTTGTGGTGACCAGAGAGGTAACCTGCTGGAAATTTGAGCAATTGTTTGTTATGACTTGAGAAAGCAATTAATGAGTCTGATGGATGATATCATGAGCTAACACTTGGTGACATGAATTTCCACATTTTCACAAGATAATATAGAACATAAAAGAGTAGAGGACAGGATGAGGGTCTTTTACCCAAGATATCAGTGCTGAACATGATGTCATATTAAACTATTCCGATCTGTCTGCATGTGTCTACATGCCTGCCTGATTCTGTCTTTGTCTAAATACCTTTTTAAATGTTACTATCGTATCTGCTTCCAACACCAACCTCTCTCTGTGTTAATAAAAACGTACCTCACAAAATCTCCTTTAAACTCTTCCCTTCTCACTGTGGAAAACTGTGGGTCTACCAACCCTATCTCTGCTTTTCATGATATATGCTTCTATCAGGTTGTCTTTCAACCTCTGCTGCTTCAGAGAAAACAATTCCCCCCCTTCACTCTCAGTTTGAAGAAGGGTCTTGAACTGAAACGCTTCCATTTCCTTTTCTTCAGAGGAGCTGCCTAACCTGCTGAGCTACTCCAGCATTTCGTGTCTGTCTTCCGTGTAAACCAGCATCTGCAGTTCCTTCCTACATGTTTGTACAACCTCTCCTCATAGTGTTGCCATATGTTCACCCACTCATTCTAGGGATCATTCTTGTAAACCTCCTCTGGACCCTCTCCAGAGCCAACACATCCTTCCTCAGATATGGTGCCAATAATTGCTCAGAATACTCTAAATGCGGCCTGACCAGTGCTTTAAAGCGCCTCAGCATTACATCCCTGTTTTTGCATTTTAGTCTTCTTGAAATAAATACTAGCATTGCGTTTGCCTTCTTTACTACTGATGCAACTTGCAAATTAGCTTTTTGGAAATCCTGCACCAGCACGCCCAAATCCCTTTGCACCTCCGATTTCTGGATTCTTTCCCCATATAGAAAATAGCCTACACCTTTATTCCTACTACCAAATTGCATGACTCCATACTTTGCTACACTGTATTCCATCTGCCACTTCTCTGCCAATTCTCCCAACCTGTCCAAGTCCTTCAGCAGAGGCTCTGTTTCCTCTACACTACCTGCCCCTCCACCTATTTTTGTATCATCCGCAAACTTGGCCACAAAGCCTTCAATCCCTGCATCCAAATCATTAATATGCAATGTACGCACTGTGGTTCGTGTGGTTCATGGAGCTGATTATCATGTTATCCACATGGATTTCACCCACGTGTGAGACTGGGTGAGAGCCCATGGGATTCAAGAAGTGAGAGAAACAAAATTGTATTAGTAAAATAATACAAAGGATGATGGTGAAAGGTTGCATCTGTGATTGGAAGCCTTTGATCAACAATCTCCGCACATTAACACTATCCTACACACACGAGGGACAATTTACAATTTTACCAAGCTAATTAACCTACAAACTTCTATGCCTTTGTGGAATGTGGGAGGAAACTGGAGCTTCTGGAGAAAACCCAGCACCCGTAGTCAGGATCGAACCCAGATCTCTGGTGCTGCAAATCTACTGTTGCGCCTGTATGATTAATAAGTTCACAGAAAAAGCTCAGCGGAACATGCAGCATCTCTGGAGAGAAGGAATGGGTCGAGACCCTTCTTCAGACTGGTTTAAACCAGCATCTGCAGTTCCTTCCTACACATTTGATCAGTGGAGAAAATAGGCAGGGAAATGGCAGATAGAATTTAATTCTGATCTGTGTGTAATGATACATTTTGGGAGGATTAGTTTGGTCCGTATATGCACTATGAATAGTAGGACCCTCGGGAGTATTAAGAAACAAAGGGACTTTGATCTCTGTGGCCAAAGATCCCTGACGTTGGAGGCACCGGGTAAATACGTTAGTGATGAAGGCATACTACAGCAAACATACAAACTCATGTACATCGGCGATACCAAGCATAGACTCGGTGACTTTTGCTTAACACTAACGTTCGGTCTGCAAGGCTGACTGGCTTACCCTGTTGCTAACGATTTTAACTCCCCTCCCCATTTGTATGCTGACCTTTCTGTCCAGGGCCTCCTCCATTGTCGGAGTGAAGCCGCACGCTAATTCGAGGAGCAGCACCACATATTTCACTTGCGTAGCTTACAACCCAGCGGTATGATTGTTGAATTCTCAAATTTTAGGTAACTTCCACAGACACTGCCCTCCTCCCTCCACTCCTTGCCCTCCTTCCTCCATTAAAAGTTGGTTAACCAGTTCCACAGTTCACAATGATGTATCCCTCTTGGGATCACACTGTCACTAGCCAATAATCAGCCTATCAGCTAACCACCCTGCCTGAGGTCATCTGTTGTCAGCCTTGATTTGTCCTGGTCTTTTCTTGCTTCCAGTTCCCCCCATCCCCAAACCACCTCCACAGTCATCCGAAGAAGGGTCCCGATCTGAAATATCATCCATACATTTTCTCCAGAGATGCTGCCTGATCCAGTGTGTTGCTCCAGTATTTTGTGTTTATCTTTGGTGAAGAACGCATGTTGGATACATGTTTTTTTTTTAGCCAGGGCATTGAGTATAAGAGCCAGAATGTTACAGTACAAGCTTATTAAACATTGGTTCAGCCGTAGCTTGAGTACTATGTACAGCTCTAGCCACCCACCTCACTGTGGGAAGGAGATGGTTGCATTGGAGGGGGTGCAGAGCAATTCAACCAAGATATTGACCAGGAAGGAGAGTTTCATTTATGAGGAGAGACAGAATAGGCTGGGTTTATGTTCTTTCGAGCAGAGAAAGCAGAGTGGGGACCTGATCGAGCTCTAGAACTGCACAGCACAGTAAGGGGCTGTCAGGCCCCATTCATCTATGCTTTCCATGTTGCCAAGCCACACTAATCCCATTTGGCCACGTTCGGTCCCTATCCCTCTATTTATTGGAGACACAACTGACATTGAGTTACTCCAGCATTTTGTAGCTATCTTAGGACTTGAGAATTAAGGGACAGAAGTTTAGGGGTAACATGAGGGGGGACTTCTTTACTCAGAGAGTGGTAGCTGTGTGGAATGAGCTTCCAGTGAAGGTGGTGGAGGCAGGTTCGATTTTATAATTTAAAAATAAATTGGATAGGTATAGGGACGGGAAAGGAATGGAGGGTTATGGTCTGAGTGCAGGTAGATGGGACTAGGGGAGAATACGTGTTCGGCACAGACTAGAAAGGCCGAGATGGCCTGTTTCCATGCTGTAATTGTTATATGGTTATGTGGTTATTAGGTGAAGACAGGCAAGGAGGATTTTGATAAGCAGATGGATAGACAAAGGCCAGAGATGGAAAAAAAGGATTGAAGAGGGAGAGGAGAGAAATAGGTGAAAGCAGGCTGAAGGATTAGTTTAAGAGGAACACAAGGAAGGGGTTGGGGAGAATGTTCATAGTTGGGTTGCATGCTACCCAAGTGGAATATGAGGTGCTGTTCCTCTGGTTTGATACAACACAGAAACATGTCCTTCGGCCCACTGAGCGGCGACCAGCACACACAGAATCCATACACACTAGGGCCAATTTCTACATGTATACCATGACAATTAATCTACAAACCTGTACGTCTTTGAAGGGTGGGAGGAAACTGAAGATCTTGGAGAAAACCCACACAAGCCAAGGGAAGAACGTACAAACTCCGTACAGACAGCACCCATAGTCAGGATCGAGCCTGGGCCTCTGGCGCTGTAAGGCAGTAGCCCTACCGTTACGCCACTATGCCACCCCTTACTTTTTCTGGTGCATTTTAAAATTATGAGCACAATTTTCATCTAATTTCTTATTGAATCGAAAAGTTAGAAGATATGAATTAGATTAAAGGCCGAAGTGGCTGATTATTGCAGTTACCTGAGAGTGGCCAGGTCTTTATCGGTGCTCTCACCATCATGTTGATCTGCAATGAAAGCAAAGACACTATTATCTCTGGCTCTCTGACCCTTGTGGGAACAACTGCATTACAACTATGGTATGGTATGGCTGCCCAGCCTGCAGCTGTCCGTCTTTTCATCTCTTTTTTTTATTTTTAGTTAGTTAAAGTATTTTTGTTCTGGAGTTCTAGTCTTTTTTATGTGGGAGGTGTGGGGGGTGGGGGGAAAGGGGGAAACTACCTTTCAGGGTCCCTACCTGGTCGGAGAGGCAGCTTTTCTCCGGGCTGCACCGTCGACCCGTCCTCGCGGCCTACCAGCGGGCCTGGAGCGGCGTTTCCTGAGAGGACCGCCCAGAACCTCGGCTTCAGCGGCGGCACAGCGCTGGAGCGCTATCGCGGAGCGGAGCGGGCGATGCCTTGCCCGGGTCACCGCGCTGGAGCTCTGGTGAGCTGAAGACCGCCGAGTAAAACATCGCGGAGCTGCGGGTCTTCGGAGCGGCCAGCTGCGGGTGGCGGCGCTGAACTTTTCACCGGGAGTCTGGGATCTTGCGACGAGATCGCCAGTAGTGGAGCTCCATCCGGCGCGGCCTTGTTGGCTTCGGAAGCCGCGGTCTCGAGTAAGGAGGTGGCCGTTCCAGGTGTCCCATGCCGCTGAGGGGATTTTCCCGACGCCGGAGCACCATCACCCGGCGAGAACGGCCTGGAACATCGGGCCTCCATAGCGGCGACTGCGGAGGCCTCAATAGGCCTGACTATGGGTGGACATGGGGATGGGACTGGACTTTGTGCCTTCCCTCATAATGGAAACCAAAGTGGGGGGATGTTTTTTATGTTAAAGTTCTTTATTATTGTCATGTTTGTATTCTTTTTTTATGTGCTGCATTGGCAACAAGCATTTCACTCCACCGAGGTTTATGTGACCAATAAAATAACCTTTGAACCTTTGAACTTTGTTATCTTCTGTCATTTACAACACAATCCTTTTATTCGAAGATAGACACAGAATGCTGAAGAAACTCAGCGGGTTAGACAGCATTTCTTGCGAAAATAGGTGGGTGGCATTTTGGATTGGGTCCCTTCTTCAGACTGATTGTGGGGGGTGGGATACTGGAAGCAAGACCATGACAAATCAAGGCCGGCAACTGATAACTGATAACTTCAGGCAGGAAGGTTCCTTCATAGGCTAATTATTGGCTTGGGATGTTGTGATCCTTAGAGGGATTCATAGGAAGGAGATGAGGAGGAATTTCTTTTTGGTCAGAGGGTGGTGAATTTATGGAATTTATTGCCACAGAAGGCTGCAGAAGTTGTCAATAGATATTTTTAAGGCAGAGATAGATAGATTCTCGATTAGCACAATGTCAGTGGTTAAGTTGTTGGGCGGCGCGACTCTTGTCAGCAGTGGCCTCTGCAGTCCGTCTGTCTTTTTATTGTTTTCTGTCTTGTTCTATGTAGTTTTTATTGTTTTTTTTGTCGGGGTATGTGTGTGGGGGTGGGGTGGGGTGGGGGAACTTTAAGGTCTTTCCCCTGCACGGGAGACCCGACCTTTCCTTTGTCGGGTCTCTGTTGTCGTTGGGCTGCAACGTGGAGCTGCCTCCAACAGGAATGACCTGGGGCTCCAGTCGCGGAGCTGCGGATTTACTCACCATCACGGAGCTGGCCGAGTCCAGAGCGGGTGGAGCTGTGGTGGAGCGCTGCTGTGACCCGACACCCAGAGATTCGGAAGCTCCTACCGCAGGTCTGTGGACAGTAATACCGGGAGCCCGCGGGTCCCTGGTGGGAGACCGCTTTTCGGGGCTTCCGCAACGGCGACTTCTCCCGCCGGAGTTGCGGGGTTGAAGATTACCTGGAGCGGGGCCTTACATCACCGCCCCGCGCGGCTTGGAATGGCCGCGGGACTTTGTGAGCGCCCGCTGGGGCTCCAACACCAAGAGCCCGCCGGGGCTCCAACACCAAGACCCGGTGCGTGGCCTTGCATCACCCGGCGTGGCTTTAATGGCTGCGGGACATTTAACATCGCCCGCCGGGGGCTTTGACTCTGTCTTTGACTCTGACATGGGGGGGGAGAGGGGAGTGATATGTTTAAGTTTTGCCTTCCATCACAGTGAGGAGGAGACTCACTGTGATGGATGTTTATGTGAATTGAATTGTGTTGGTGTGTGTCTTGGTTCTTTTTTTGTATGGCTGCAGAAACCAAATTTCGTTTGAACCTCATGTGAGGTTCAAATGACAAATAAAAGGTATTGTATTGTATTGTATTGTAAGGGGCAAAGGCAGGAGAATGGGGTTAGGAGGGAGAGATAGATTAGCCATGATTGGATGGCTGCGTAGACTTGATGGGCCGAATGGCTCCTGTCATTTATGAAATTATGAACATCGTTGCGAAATGTGTAACCGGTTAAATGACTTTTAGTGGAGGAAGCGGGGAGGATGGTTGGGAGAGCGAGGGGAGGGGAGAGGGGAAAGTTTGTAGGAATTATCTGAAATTAGAGAATTCAATGTTCATACTGCTGGTTTGTAAACTACCCAAGCCAAATGTGAGATGCTGTTACTCCAATTTGTGTGTGGCCTCACTCTGGCAACAAAGGAGACTCAGGGCAGGAAGGTCAATATGGGGGTGGGAAGGAGATTTAAACTGTTTCCCAACCGGGAGATCCAGTAGGCCTTGGCTGACCGAGCACAAGCGCTCAGCAAAATGGTCGCCGAGTCTACGCTTGGTCTCGCCAATGTGCGTTTGTATGTTTGCCGTAGTATGCCTTCTTCAACAACTTATTTTATTCAGGTCTTTTTGGCCTTGTTGACCAAGGTCTTTTTGTTCCTTAATACTCCCTACGGCCCTACCATTCAGGGTGTATATACAAGCCTAACTAATCCTTCAAAAATACATCTTTATATACAGACCCCAATTAGTTTCCATCTGCCATTTCTTTGCCGATTATACCAACTGATATACATTGTTCTAAAGACGATGATTAACCCCCTCACTAACAACAATGCCACCAATCTTTATGTCATCTGTGAACTTATTTAACCAAGGTAAAGTGATTAGCAACAGGAGATCCAGTAGGCCTTGGCAGACAGAACTCAAGTGTTCAGTGAAACTGTCGCCAAGTCTGCGCATTCTCTCGCAAATGGGGCGACCAGAAATGCTAACAATAATCCAAATGTAGCCTAACCTATAAAACTGCATCATGACTTCCTGACTCTTATGCTTAACGCTCCAAACTATGAAAGCAAGTGGACAATATGTCTTCTTTACCACAGCAAGCAGATAACATTCCTTCTTTACCACTGCATAAAGAACACTGTATATCCAGATGTGAGTAGGGCGAAGACAGTGGGGAGATGGTCGTGTGGTAATGACGGAATGGGCATGATGGTGGGGAGATGATTGCATGGATATGATAATGTGGAGATGGAGGTATGGAGGCAACGGTGCTGAAATGAAGGTGCCAATATCATTGCAAGAAGATGGTGGTTGAGAAATGATGTAACAGAAATTATGACTTGAAGATGATGGGAGATGATGGTGGTGAGATAATGGTTTAATGATAATGGTGGTGAGATGGTGTGGCTAGATGATGGTTTATAGCTGGTGCTTGTGATATGATGATGGGGAGATGGTGTGGCTAGTTGATGGTTTATAGCTGGTGCTTGTGATATGATGATGGGGAGATGGTGTGGCTAGATGATGGTTTATAGCTGGTGCTTGTGATATGATGATGGGGAGATGGTGGCGGGGAGTTAACGATATGGAGATGGTAGTGGGGAAAAAGACCGATAGCTGTTGGGAAATGGTGGGGAGAAGCTGGTGGGGATTTGTTGGTTGGGTGAAGATGGTACGGAAATGATGGTGTTAGAGGATGTTGGAGAGATGATATTATAAAGATGATGGTGTGAAGATAACGGGGAGACATTACTGATTTGGGGGATAATAGTACAGAGATGATGATGTTGCAGAGATGATGTGGGGATGATCTTGGCACCATTTCCCATCCACCAAATCCTCACCATCGCCTCCCAACCATCACCTTCCCACCATCATGATGTTAGGGGTTGATGGTGCAGAGGTGTGTGTTTATAAATGATGTAGGGAAGTTGATGATGGGAGATGATGGGGAGACTCTGGGCGTCCACCTGATCTATTCCTCTCATGAATTTGTACATCTCCATGAGATCACCTCTCATCCTCCTGCACTCCAAGGAATAGAGTAGGAAGGAACTGCAGACGCTGGTTAAAACCGAAGTGGAGTAACTCAGCGGGACAGGCAGCATCGCTGAAGAAAATGAATGGGTGACATTTCGGGTCAAGACCCTTCTTCAGACTGCTAGTCTGTTACTCCAGCTTTTTGTGTCAATCTCCAAGGAATAGAGCTTGCTCAACCTCTCCTATAGCTCAGGCCCTCAAGTCCTAGCAACATCAACTGGTGCTGTGATTAAGAGGAGTAGGTGATGGTGACTTGAAGATTTGGAGCTGATAGTGGGGAGGTGAAGGTGGGGTGATTATGATCGATAGCGGGAATATGATGGTAATGTGATAGCAAGATGACTGTATGACGTGGCCAGTGTGTTAATGGTTGTGCAGTGATACTTGAGTAGGCATGATGGTAGGGGGTGATATGATAACATGGAGGTGGTGGTACGGAAGGGTTGGGGCGGAGGAGGTGGTGTTGAGATGAAGCTGACAATATGATTACCAAGAGAAGGTGGGGCGATTAAGAAATGGAGATGATGATTTGGAGATGACTGCAAGATGGTGATGGCAGGAAGATGATGGTGGGGGGTGGGGGGGGGGGAGAATTTGTTGGCAGGGAGATGGTGGTGGGGAGAGGGTGGTGGGCAGATGGAGGTGGAAAAATGAAACTGGTCTTATGATAGAGAAGAGAAGGTGATCAAAAGGTGCTGAAGATATGGGGTGTTTGAAGGGGAGGTGTGATGGAGGGAGGTGGGGCTGACACGATGAGCGGAGTGTGGTGAGGCCGGGGGGAGGTGACACTGGGGACATGATGTAGAGTTGAGTGTGGGGTTGTTACGGATATAGGGATTATCGATGCTGGTGCGGAGGATGATATGAAGATGATTGTGTGGAGATGATGATATGAAGATGATGGTGGGGAGATGATCATATCAATATGAAGGCAGGAATGGTGGTGATACGATCATAGTGAGGTGATGCTTAGGCATAGACAGTTGGGAGAGGATGGTGTGGTGATGTCAGAGTGGCCATGATGGTCGGGAGATTACCATATGAATATGATAATGGATGGTGGTGTGGGGATCATGGTGTGGAGATGTTGGTGTGGAGACAATGATATGGGGATTGTGAGAAATGACGACGGATAGGTAGGTAATGGCAGTGAAATGATGGCTGGGAGATGATGCCATTAAGATGATGTTGAGGAGATAAAATTCAGTAGATGATAGTGGTGCAATGACGGGCGGGAGATGATGGTAATGAATTGATGTGGACGGTGCTGGTTCACGTAAAGTGTCCCTTACCTAAGTCAGGGAGTGCCTGTACTCACTTTCAAGTTATACTTCTTGCTCCCCCATACCTGTCCCCAGCCTCCACCAAGGTGCGCACACATATCCACCAATGCCTCTCACCACCCTGGGCACCAGTTATTTTCCCCTCCTCCTACACTATCTCCTATCCCCAAATCCCCTTGTTCCCATTTAGCCATTTAGCCTTTGTCTTCCCCTTCTCCACCCTCCTCCATCAGTCTGAAGAAGTGTCCTGACCCAAATCATCACTTCTCTATTTCTTCCGCAGATGCTGCCTGTGCCGCTGAGTTGCTCCTGGAGTTTGCATGATATGGAGATGATGGTATGAAGATGATGGTATAGAGATGATGCTGGATGGATGATGGTCGAGAGATGACGCAACTCGTACAGCTCGACGGGAGTGTCGCAGAGCTGAACGAAAGTGGAACAAGGACAGGCTGCAGGTTTCATCGCAAATTCTAAAGGACAGCTGGCGAAATTACCAAAATACTGTTAAAGAGGCCAAAAGAAGACTTCCGGTTGGCGCCACGATGTGAGTGGAATCGCGCCATTACAGCTCCGAAAAAAACTGTATTTAAAACGGGGGTAAAAGGGTCAAACAAACGCACTTACCACAGGAGATCGATTGTGAACGGCTCCGGCAGCGTTTAAAAGGTGCGTGACGTCATCAGGCGCGCGATTTTAAGAAGAAATTATGACCCAGCGCTCCCCCACCCCCACCGCTGGAAAAAAATCTACGAGAAGGGAAACTGGCCTCAGCTCTGGAGCTGCTGCTGCTTCTGCTTCTCAAGAAGATATCTCACAGAGGAAAGCTGAAATGGAGGAACTTAAGACTACCATTCTAGGTGAGATAAAGAAGCAGAGGAAGGAGTATATGGAGGAGATAAAGAAGCAGAGGAAGGAGTATATGGAGGAGATAAAAAGTTTAAAAGCGGATATGCTGGTGTCTCACGAGAAAAATAAAGAAGATAAAGAAGACTTAATAAAACAAGTTATAACGACGGTAAAAAGTATGATGGATGAGTGGAAGGAAAAGGCTAATGCCGAGTTACAAACTCAAATTGAGGATGTAAAGGAAATAGCTGCTGGGATGGAAAGAAAGCTGGATGACAAGATAGATCCTACTATAATTTCGCTAGACCAACAAGGCGAAGCAATTAAAGAGCTAACTAAAATTGCTGAAGTGAACACTAAGGAGACTGAAAAACTCCGTGCCGAGAACAAACGCCTCTTAGAATTATTACATAAAACAAACGAGAAATGTATCGATCTGGAGGGACGCCAACGCCGTAAAAATTTGCGTATAGTTGGTCTGAGCGAAGGTCGTGAGGGGAGTCAAGATCCTCGAAAATTTGTTGCAAAACTTTTAATGGACATTTTGAATTTGGATCATGAACCCCTGTTGAGTCGTGCACATAGGGCTCTAAGACGGGCCCCTGGGATAGGTTCATCGCCCAGACAAATGATTGTAAAAGTGGCCTTTGACCATGTCTTCGAAGAAATGATGAAGATAATAATAAAAAGAGAAACCTGAAATACGAGGGAGACAACATCAGTATTTTTAGAGACTTCCCTGCAGAAGTGGCCAAGAAAAGAGCTCTATTTAAAGAAACAAAAGGTATTCTGAGGAATGTACAGAATACTAAGAATCTGAGATATGGCTTGATGTACCCAGCAATACTGAGAGTAACTTATGATGACAAGGAATATCGTTTCGTTAAGCATACTGAAGCATTGAAATTCGCCCGAGGCATACAGCAGAAGCCAGAAGATGAAGAGAGAGAAGATGCGGAGGAAGAACCCGAGGGAGAAGGAGAGGACTGAACTTTTATCATCGACCTGTGGTTATGAAATACTCACTTAGAAGGAAGTGGAATAATGGGCATTTAGTAGTAGTTCTGTATTAATTATTAGAAAATATTTGATTATTCCATGATAATAGTATTACATATTATAGTATTAAATACAATTGATATTAGTAATTAGCAAATAGTAATATGAATAATAGAAATAATTACTAAGTACTAAGTATATAAAGTTAGTACCCCACCCCAATATATATAGCATTTGAGATAGGAGCTGGTATAATCAACATCTTTTTTTTATTAAAAAAACGGAAGTCTTTAGATTAATGGCCACGTTAGTGTGGCTTTCACCTTCACATACTACACACTATACAAGTGTAGTTTCTTTTTTTTCTGAGCACCCTATTAACACCCTTTACTTTTTTTTTATTATTGATATTTCTTATTGTTTTTGTTTTTTATTGATCTTATATTATATATTATTTGAATGTAGATGTGAAGGATATTGTGTATTTAGTTTAAGAAGACATAGATGTGGATTAAGGTGGAAAGAAATTCTCATTGGATTGATGTCCGGGTGCAACGGGGAGCTGGGTGAGTCAAGAAGGCTACTCCAAAAAAAGCCGCCCTAATAGTAAAATGCATGATATAAAGGTGAAGACTGGGGGTGATGGAGTAACCTTCTGCAGTTGGAATGTAAAAGGCATTAATGAACCAATTAAAAGGGCAAAGGTATTAGCTCAGTTGAACAGATTGAAGACAGATGTCATTTTCCTTCAAGAGACTCATCTTAAAAAAGATGCTCAACATAGATTAACAGCTAAATGGATTTCTAAGGTGTATCATTCTACATTTATTCATAAATCTAGAGGAGTTGCAATAATTATTCGCAAAGGTATACCTTTCATACAAAGTTCTATTATAGAGGATAAAGAAGGCAGATATGTAATAATTACAGGGGAATTATATTCAAAAAAGGTAATTTTAATGAATATATATGCCCCTAATTTTGATAATCCATTATTTTTTAAGAAAATATTTAATAATATTCCTATATCCACTCAACACAATTTAATAATTGGAGGTGATTTAAATTGTACTTTAGATAATTATCTAGATAGATCATCCGCAAAAAGGAAAGCTGCCTCGAAATCAAGTAAATTCATAAATGCTTTTATCAATACATCTAATATTAAAGACATCTGGAGGTTAGATAACCCATCCGGACGAGAATATTCTTTTTTCTCGCCCGTACATGGAACCTATTCGAGGATAGATTATTTTTTAATAGATTCTAAATTACTTCCCTTTACGTATGATGCAAAATATCATAATATTATCATCTCGGATCATGCGCCATTAACATTTAAGATAAAATTAAAAGATATATCTAATAAAACTACTACCTGGAGATTTAACCCTCAGATATTAAAGGACAATGACTGTTGTAAATATGTGATGGATCAGATTAAATTATTTTTTGAAACTAATGATAATCCTGAAACTTCTCCATCACTATTTTGGGACACATTTAAGGCATTCATACGTGGCGCAATAATATCCGCACAAGCACATCTCAATAAAGAAAATCGAAAAATAGAACAAAATTTAGAAAATGAGATAAAACGTCTAGATAATGAAAATATAAAACAGCCTTCCAAAGAGTTAAGTAATAAAATTGCATCAGTAAAATATAGATTAAATAAAATATATTCTAATCAAGTGATTAAACTTTTTCAACAAACTAAGCAAGTGTATTTTGAATTTGGAGATAAGCCACAAAAATTACTAGCACGACAGCTTAGAAAATTAGAAGATGAGAAGATGATACACGGAATTAGATCTGAGTATGGAAATATATTAATTACTCCAAAAGATATTAATGATAGATTTTTACAATATTATAAAAATCTTTATTCGTCAAAACTAACAGGACAAACAGATAGTATGGAAATATTTTTACAAGAATGTCAAATCAATAGCTTAGATCAGGAAGGTAGAGAATTGTTAAATGCTGAAATAACAGTAAAAGATATTATAGAATCAATTAGTTCGCTTAAGAACGGAAAAGCAGCGGGCCCAGATGGCCTGAGTGCAGAATTTTATAAAAAATTTCAAGATCTGATTTCCCCAAGATTACAAATAATGTATAGATATGCATATGACCAAGGAAAATTACCAGAATCTTTAAATGAATCCACAATTACACTCATCCCTAAAGTAGATAAGGATTTGGAAGATCCTGGATCATATAGAGCGATTGCCCTTTTAAATACAGACCAAAAAATATTAACTAAGGTCTTATCTAGGAGATTAAGTTTAGTGATCTCTAAATTAATACATTATGATCAAACAGGTTTTATCCCAAAACGTTACTCATCCCATAATCTCAGACGTTTGTTTAATATTATATATTCAAAAAGAATACGAGATACGGAACTAGCGGTTATATCACTAGATGCAGAAAAAGCGTTTGATCAGGTGGAATGGATGTATTTATTTAATATAATGGAAAAGTTTCAATTGGGGGATAGATTTTGTAAATGGGTAAGAATTTTATACTCGAATCCTATGGCAAGAATTTTGACTAACCAAATTTTATCAGCCAAATTCAAACTCTCTAGGGGATGCAGACAGGGATGTCCGTTATCACCCTTATTGTTCGCATTGGTGATAGAACCATTGGCGGAAAAAATTAGATCTGAACCTGAAATATATGGCTATAATACTGATACAACAATTAATAAAATTTCTTTATATGCAGATGATGTTTTGATTTATATTACAAAACCGGAAATTAGTATTCCCAACCTGCTAAACATTATAACTAAATTTGGTGCATTTTCTGGGTATAGGATTAATTGGGATAAAAGCGAGATTATGCCAATAACAGGAATAAATCTTAATACATTACAACAATACCCATTAAAAGTAGTTACAGACAAACTTAAATATTTAGGGATTAACGTAACTAAAACTCATAACTCATTAATAAAATCCAACTATCCTCAACTATTAGATAAACTTAGAAAAAATATTTTATATTGGAAAACACTGCCTATATCTATGATTGGTAGAATAAGTGCCATAAAGATGGTATTTCTACCGCAGTTGTTATATTTGTTTCAGGCTATTCCTTTTTTTCTTCCGAAAACTTTTTTTAAAAAAATTGATAATATTGTCAATAGCTTTATTTGGGATTATAAAAATCACAGAATAAATAAAAAACATCTATGCAAAGCTAAGATAAATGGAGGATTAGCACTTCCCAACTTTTTATATTATTTTTGGGCTGTTCAGATTAAGAATATGAATTTCTGGTGGGTAAATATGGATCATGAACCGACATGGTTAAATATAGAAAAGGAGGACTGTCTACCTTTCAATGTAGGTTCGATAATTTTTGCACCAACGGAAGTACAAAAAAAATATTATAAAGACAACCTAATAATATATAATAATAGACGTATTTGGAAACAAATAGTTAAGACTCTACACTTGGATAATCTCTCATTTAGATTACCAATTATGAATAATCCATCGTTTAAACCTGCTATATTAGATGGGGGGTTTAAACAATGGGATGATTTAGGAATTACAAGGATAGAACATCTGTATAGAAAAGGAAAATTTCTTTTATTCCAGGAGTTACAAGATATTTATGGATTGTCTCCACAACATTTGTTTAGGTATTTACAAATTAGAGATTATATTAAATCCAATACACAAGATTATAAAAATAAAGAAGCAGGATTGTTAGATGAACTGTTTAATTTATATCCAAATACAGAAAAATTAATAGCCTATATATATAACATCATTTTGGATAAGGAGAATCCAATAACGGAAGTATATCGTCAAGCATGGGAAAATGAAATGGGATTGGCTATAACAAAAGAAAACTGGGAAGAAAGTCTACAACGAATACACCGGTGTTCATTAAACGCCAGACATATACTGATACAATTTAAAGTATTATATAGGTTACATTATTCGAAAACTAAATTAAATAGTATTTTTCCGAATCTCTCCGCTATTTGTGATAAGTGCAAGAAAGCAGAGGCAAATTTAATACATAGTTTCGTTACATGTCCTAAATTGAATTATTACTGGACAGAAATCTTTAAAGTTATTTCTGAAGTCATCAAAGTTAAATTGGACCCTAACCCAAAGCTAATAATATTTGGAATTCCGGATTTACATCTATCACTTACAGTAAATCAAAGAAATTTCTTTGATTACTGTTTAATAATTGGGAAAAAAATCATATTGAAATTTTGGAAGGGAACATTATCCCCCACAACCAAAATGTGGGCAACAGAGATGATGGAGACGTTACATCTGGAAAGAATTAGATTTGTCCTATTGGACAAGTATAATTCTTTTGAACAGATATGGTCTCCATATATACAGTATTTAGAGAAGTAGCTGTTCTTGGCAACACAGCTCGACGTGCACCCTGCGGGATTTGGTGAGAATAATTCATTTTTATATTGGAATTACATATATGTCTTTATTGATACTATCACTTGTAGTAGTGTTATTAATAATACATATTGTGGTTACTAAAAATGTTTTTTTTTTTTTTGTTTTTTTTCGTTTCTCTTTTCTTTCCTATATATAATCAAATTATTATTTAATCACTCTCTTAATGATTTATTCTTTCTCTATTCTTTCTCTATCATTATTTCTAAAAAAACAGTAGATAAGTATTACTAGTGTTTTACTTAATGCAAATTGAATTAATTTGATATAAAGTTGTTTGAAGCATTGTAATTGATTACCTTTAATAAAAAAATATATTATAAAGAGGCCAAAAGATATTACCTGTCTAATATAATAGTGTCTAAGCGTCACGACCCACGCGTATTATTCAAAACCATTGATTCTGTTTTAAATGCCCCACAGCCTGTCTGCTTGGAAGCATCGTCCGAATTGTGCAATGACTTCCTGCACTTCTTTATCAATAAGGTTGTTTCTATAAGGGCTCTCATCTCAGCTCCTGCCTCTGACCCCTCTGATCCGGCCCCATGCCTGGTGGCATTCGATAAGTTTGTGCCTCTGACATTGTCGGGTCTCGAGGATGTGGTTAGCATTATTAAGCCGTCGGGTTCCCCTTGTGATGCTGTCCCTCCTCTTCTTTTTAAAGAGGTTTACCCGAGTATAGGGCAGTCGGTTCTCGCCATCATAAACAGTAGCTTGTGTTCTGGGGTTGTCCCCGTAAATTTTAAACATGCAGTAGTGCAACCACTACTTAAGAAACCCGGCCTGGATCAAACTGTTCTGGCCAATTTTAGGCCGATCTCCAAATTGCCATTTATCTCTAAAATCATGGAGAAAGTAGTTTATGCTCAGCTGAAACTCTTCCTGGATGAGCACAATATTCGGGAGGTTTTCCAGTCTGGATTCAAAGCTATGCATAGCACAGAGTCGGCTCTGCTAAGGGTTTTTAACGACATCCTCCTGGCAAACGACTCCGGTAATTATGTGGTTCTTGTCTTGCTGGACCTATCTGCCACCTTCGATACAGTGGACCATGGAATTTTAATTTCCCGATTACAGCACCAAGTGGGCATTTGTGGCAGTGCCCTGGGATGGTTCAGGTCCTATCTGGCAGACAGAACCATGCGTGTAAGCCTTGCTGGCTTTGAATCCTCCTCCACTCCCTTGGCATATGGGGTTCCACAGGGCTCAATTTTAGGGCCCCTGCTCTTCTCTCTATACCTACTTCCTCTGGGCTCAATTTTAAGAAGGCATGGCATCTCCTTTCACTTTTACGCAGATGATAGCCAGTTATATATGCCACTCAGGAAAGAACACGACTATTCTCTAAAATCACTTCTGTCTTGTCTTGAGGACATTAAGTCCTGGATGGCCTTAAACTTTCTGGGACTTAATGAAAAAAAGACAGGTGATTTTGTTTGGCCCCAATGGCTGCCGTGAACCTCCCTTTGTTGACTTGGGTCCACTGGCATTGTCCGTAAAGCCAACAGTTTTAAACCTGGGTTTTAGGATGGACGGTGATTTTAAACTAGATAAACAAATAGGCGCGGTGGTTAAGTCCAGCTTCTTTCACCTAAGGAAGCTGGCAAAGGTGAAGCCCATCCTCGAGCGGCAGCATTTTGAAACAGTAATCCATGCCTTTATTACATCTAGGCTGGATTACTGTAACGCACTCTACTCTGGAGTCACACGAGCTTCATTGGCTCGTCTCCAGCTGGTTCAAAATGCTGCCGCTCGCCTTTTAACCGGAACTCGAAAGAGGGAGCACATTACGCCAATTTTGGCTGATCAGCTGCTCCTTGAGGTACCACGGTCTAAGCGGAAGCTCAGAGGGGATAGAGCCTTTTCTGTTGCTGCTCCGGCACTTTGGAACACCTTGCCGTTGCACATCAGACAGGCCCCCTCACTGTCCATCTTCAAATCCTCCCTAAAACCTCATTTTTATTCTCTGGCTTTCGACACTGGCTGAGACATTGCTCCTGTTCTTAGTGCTTTTAATGTCTTTTAATTTTTACTGTTTTTAGTCCTTCGTTTTACGGTTTTTAATGGTTTGTAATAACTTTTTGTCCATGAGTTCTCATGTACAGCACTTTGTGGCAACTGCGGTTGTTTAAAGTGCTTTATAAATAAAGTTATTATTATTATTATTATTATGACAGTGGGCTGATGATAATGGGGAGATTGCGGTTGGGGAGATTTAGACCATAAGACTTTAAAGATACATCGCCAAAACAAGTCCTTCAGCCCACAAAGTCAGCACTGACCAGCTATTACCCCGTACATTAACACTATCCTACACACTAGGGACCATTTACAATCTTTATTAATGCCAATTAACCTACAAACCTGTACATCTTTGGAGTGAGGGAGAAAACCCACGTGGTCACAGAGCGAATGTACAAACCCCGTATAGACAGCACCCTTAGTCAGGATTGAACCCATGTCTCAGGCGCTGCAAGGCTGCGCTACTATGCCTCCCCAAGATGATGGTACAAAGTTTATTATGCAGGAGACATTAGCACTCATGTCTTCATCAGTCAGGGCACTGAGTGCAAGAGCTGGGATATTACTTTGTTACAGTGCAGGTCATTATTGTTTACAGTTCTGGTCGCCTAGTTAGGCCCTAACTAGGCAACCAGAAGGCGTCCTAGGCATCCTAGGGGAAGGATGACATTAAACTGTAAAAGGTGCAGAAAATGTTCATAAGGATATTGGCATGACTTTCAGGAGATACTGGAGATGGCTTGAGTGTCAGGAGATACTTGCCATGTGGTGGAACGATCCGGGCCATGGTTAGCTCCGGCAGCAGGCCTGGCTCGCCCACCACTGAACCTTAAGAGGGAAGCTGCCGAACCCGGCCCCTGCTTGTCCCTGAGGACTGGAGAAGCAGAGAGTGGAGGGAGTTGGCGATGGTGGAGGCAGGAAACAAAGGGCTGGTAAAAGGAACCGGGCGGGGTCTTACCTTCCGCGCCCTCAAGGAGGCTGCGGGAGGCGTACCTGGAGCACAAGGTGGCCAGTCCAGCAGAGGGAGGACGGTTTGCAGGACGAGCCGGACGCAGGCGAACCTGCAATGGTCTTTTATGGCCAACTGCAGCTGGGCTATGAAATGGTGCCAAAACCTGGCACCTTGCATATGCTCCAAATGAGCTATTTCTATACACGTTGTACTTAAACTGGGATTGTGGTTATGTATAGTAATAATTTCCTGAACTGTATACAAAAATGAATTTCGCTGAAGCTCGATACATTTAATTTAGTTTAGAAATACAGGGCGTTGGACTTCCGGTGGCGCCATGCTGGACTAGCAGTCGCAACTTTTAGCTCCGCTGCTGTAAAATCGCGATTTTTCGCGTTAAAATCGGGTCTGGAGGTCGGGACCAATTAAAAAACTCACCGTAGCCCCGGGACGTCGCGCTGATGATGTCATCAGTAAGCGCTGTGATTTAAACGGAGGATAAAGGATTATAAATGAAAAAACCGTCTTCAGCTCAGAGCCCTCAGAGAACAATCTCAAAACTGCTGAAAACACAGAAAACTGAAGAACAGACCTCTGAAGTGGATTCTGGAATGGCTACAAGGGCCAAGACTGAGATGGCTACTAAGGAGAAAAATGAAATGGAGGAGATAAAGAACTCAGTAAGAGAACTGAGAAAGGATATTGAGGCTGGAAACTCAAAAATGATGGAAAATATTAATGTTAAATTGATGGAAAATATGTCGAACATCAATGCTGGTAATCAAAAAGTTATTGACTGCATTGGCATTATACAAAAACGAATTGAGGATGTGCAAGAAGAGCTAATGGGGAGAATTAATAAAGGGGAAGAAGAATCTAAGAAGAAGTTTGAGGCTGTGCTTGTAATTGTTTCTTCACATGTAACTGAAATAAAAGACATGGAAAAAATTGTTGATCAAATGGCTGAAGATATGCAGGGAATGAAGCTAGAACTAGACAGCCTCAAGAGTCAACTAGCAAAAGTCTCAGATAAATGTCTTGATCTCGAAGCTCGCTCACAACTCCAAAATTTACGAATACTGGGAGTAACAGAAGGGGCAGAGGGGAACAACGCCCGTGAGTTCACTGCCAACTTAATCAAACATGTACTCAATTTACCTGTGGAACCGGAAATTGAAGTGGCACATCGAATACCTAGATTTAAGCCAAGATCACAAGCAGATCCAGCCCACCCACGACAGATCATAGTCAAACTTCGGGACATTTCAGCACTTGAAGAGCTGATGAAAAAAATCAAATATGGAGTGAAGATGACCTTTGGAGACGACACTATCAAACTCCTCCGGGATTGTCCCTATGAGATCGTGCAAAAGAGAAGAAAGTTCGAACAGACAAGACAGATTCTCCATGGAGTTAAAGATGTCAGATGTGGCGTTTTTTATCTGGCCAGGATGCGCATTACTTTCAAGGGAAAAGAGAAAACTTTCACTAATTCGGACGCATCTTATAAATATGCCCAAGAGATTGTGGCAGAAACAGAAGTTTAATCACGGCAGCGGGGCGATATGGACAGTTTCTTTCCTTTTATTACTTCACAGAGAACACCTGAAGATAAGGGAAGAAACACCATTCTCTAAAAGTTTAAAAGGGAAGAGAATTTCCACGTGCGATGGTCTAGACACCTTATCTCCTTTGGACGCTTTGGAATTCAACTCAAGGACATTCTTTGTTCAAAATGAAGGAAAGACTGATAAGCAACGCAAAGATGAACAGCAGAGCTGAATGTGGAAAACAAATGGCGGTTTAAGATCTTAAAACAGCTTTACAAAATATAGAGAATTAATAATAATTAACAATACTAATATAGAAATATAAATGGAAACTAACCTGAACTATATAATGGGCAAAATGTAATAATCTGCTAATAAGACTGACTAGCTCGTATATCGAGATAACAAATTTTAGAATTAAAGTAGATAATACTGAAAGGTTAAGTGTTATGTAGTTCGTGTGGAGAAGGGAGGAGACTCAGGCACCTGGCATAATTCCAGCTAACAGCTTACTATTATCAAAGATATAACTAATTATAAATAATTAGTAGATGAAAGTGTTAGATAAATAAATTTCACAGTAGCTGAACACAGATCTGATAAGTCCGAATGAAATATTATATATATATATACATATATATGTGTGTGTGTGTATCTTATATTATATATTGATTATATATATATGTATCTTATATATATATTGTATATATATGTATATATATATCTATATATATATCTATATGTGTATATATGTCTGTGTGTATATATATATCGTATATATATATATATATATATATATATATATACTATATATATATGTATGTTGCTATGTATATATATACTTTATATATCTATATATATGTGTGTGTATACATATATATTATATATGTATATGTATATATATGCGTATATATATATATATATAGTGTACTTGGGTTGAAATATAATGATTTTGAAATGGCACCGCCTTCTTAGGTTTAGAGTAATAAAAGGAGCGGAGCTAATGTACAACATCAACTTCGGAAGTCGAATAGATGTAGAATCCCACAGACGCGTGGGACACGCACTACAGTGTCGAATACTTCAGACACGTAATTTTACTTGTTCAATTAAAAAAAAAAATCACAATACGTCACCACTATGTGTTTTTTTTCAAGGAAAATCGCAAAAGGGATCTACCAAGGAAGGTAATAATATAAACGCCCCCCAAATATCCAGAGTCCTGAGGTATGGATGCACCGTAATAAATAAGGGTATTAAAATCAGAGAAAATGCAAGATGATAAACAAAAGAAAATGGGAGGAATTACACTGTGTAGCTGGAATATAAGGGGTATTAATTAACCAATTAAAAGGGGCAAAATACTAGCTGTTGAAATCATATAACACGGACATTACTTTTCTACACGAAACGCACCTTAAACATCAAGATCAGATGAGATTGAGGGCGAATTGGATAGGCCAAACATTTCACTCCTCATATACTTCGAAATCCAGAGGCACCGCAATTATTATTCGCAAAGGATAATCAAAGAACATTATGTCAGATAAGGAAGGGAGATATCTTATAGTTACAGGAGAGATCCATGCTACGCCAATCACTTTGGTAAACATATATGCGCCCAATTTTGATAATCCTCAATTTTTTAATAAAATCCTGAATACAATCGCAGAATTTACCTAACAAAATGTTACAATTGGAGGAGACTTCAACTGTGCTTTAGATCCGTACTTAGATAAATCGATGCAAAAACAAAGAGGTAATATGAAATCTGAAACTAGTGAACTCTTAAATACATATATAAAAAAAACAAATATAGCAGACGTCTGGAGGATCGCGAATCCGACTGGAAGGGAATACTCGTTCTATTCAATGGTACATAAAACATACTCACGTATAGACTACTTCCTAGTGGATACAAAACTAATCCCTTACACTATGAACCCTAAATATCACACCAATACGATTTCAGATCACTCCCCGCTAACTTTCGTTTTAAAATTGGAAGGAATGTCTACGAACAAATCGTTCTGGAGGTTTAACTCGCAAATTCTGAAAGACCCACAAGGGAGTATATATCTAAAAAAACAGATGGACCTATTTTTTGAGACAAATGATACACCAGATATATCGCCCACTTTATTATGGGAATCCTTCAAAGCATTTATTAGAGGAGTCATTATCTCGTATCAAGCTTTTCAAAACAAAAAGAATAAGAATGAACAAAGACAATTAGAAGAACAAATCAGACAACTAGATATAGATAATGCTAAAGACCCAACTATGGATAAACATAATAACATTTTAATACTGAAATTTAAGCTAAATAAACTATTATCAGAGAAGATTATAAGATTATTCCGAATTACAAAACAAGAACATTTCGAATTTGGGGATAAACCCCATAAACCTTTGCACGCCAACTGAAAAAACGGGAAAAAGATCATGCAATTTTAAAGATTAAATCAGATACAGGTGCACAACCTTTTATCCGAAGATCCAAATAACGAAAACCTCCGAATAGCGGCCATTTTTTCGGTCCTTGAAGAAAGGTCCTTGAAAACGTTCACCGAGGGCGGCCCGCAGAGGTGACAGCGGAACCTCCGGTCGGTCCTCGAAGAAAGGGGAACTAAATCCCCATTCATAAAAGAGAAGATGAGGGTATATTGCGCGGGAGGGTTAATAATTGACAATATGCTGCTGCCTGCCCGCTGAGTTAAAAAGTTCCCACGGTGGACTCACGATATACAGTGTTTCGTGAGTCTTGCGTGGGAACTTTTTAACTCAGCGGGGCAGGCAGCAGCAGATTGTCGCTCGCTTCAGTATCACCCCACCTACACCCCTCTGCTTCCCGGCCATGTGTGTGACCCCTTCCCTCCCCTCTCCAGCTCCCCGCCCATTGCACCGGCGAGGGGGCTTTGCACTGTCTTCACGGCGGCGATTGCAGCAGGACCGTGTCAGGACCAATTGGACACCGACCACCGCAAGCACGGAGATCCCAGAGACCCACAGCCAACAGCAGCCCAGCCCAGCCCCACTCCAACTACAGAGGAACCTGGGTTGCGGATGACGGGGCGCAGCTCGGGGCCCATCGGGGAGCGGCCACTCAAAGCCACGCCGGGAGATGTAGGGCCCTGCCCCGGTCTTGATGTTGGAGCCCCCGGCGGGCGCTAGCAAGTCCGCGGCAATTTACAGCCGCGCCGGGCGTTGTAAGGCCCCCCTCCAGGTCACTCTCAACCCCGTAATTCGGGCGGGAGAAGTCGCCGCTGCCGGTGCCCCGCAAAGCAGTCTCCCACCGGAGACCCGCGAGCTCCCGGTGTCACCATCCACCGGAGTCGGGTCGCAGCAGCTCGCCCCCGCAGCTCTCCACGCTCCGAAGCTGGCTAGCTCCACGGAGGTAGGTCCGTAGGTCCACAGCTCCCACCGCCGCCCACCGACCCCCAAGTCCACTGCAAGCACGGAGATCCCAGAGACCCACAGCCAGCAGCAACTCCAGCCCAGCCCCGCTCCAACTCCAGAGGAACACGTAGGGGCAGAAGCTGATGGTGTGCAAGGTACGTCTTGTTCTTGGGGTGGCGGATGAGGGGGCGCAGCTCGGGCTGTGGGCATACTGCCACTTGTCGCCGTAGCGACCCATCGGGGAGCGGATTCCTCTGGAGTTGGAGGGGGAGGGGGGTATTGTGCCGTTTGATCGCCCCCTGCTATCCCAGGGACAGGGAGACACAGCGGCTTTTTAGACTGGTGGGCAATCACTTCCAAAGTTCTGCCCACACAGTCAGTACACTTCTCCTACACTGTATTTCATACAAACATTTATTCTGCAAGAAAAAAACGACATTGAAGACTCAAACTCGCGATCGAGTAACTGCCAGGATCAAGGCGCAAACTCGCGACCTTGCGGATATGAGCCGAGCACTCTACCACTGAGCCAGCCATTAAAATCTACGCTAAAAAAATTCCATTCCGAAGACCGACAAATTCTGAATTACGAAAAGTGTCTGGTCCCAAGGCTTTCGGATAAAAGGTTGTGCACCTGTAGTGGGGAATTATTAACACTACCTAATGATATCAATAAAATATTTGCTCAATATTACAAGAATTTATACACATCGAAAACACTAATAGACAATAATAAAATTTCAGAATTTTTGGACAATTGTAACCTTCCAAAACTAGAATTGAAGGAACAAGAGGAACTGGGAGCACAAATTACAGCTAAGGAAATAGAAGACACAATAAACACACTTAAGAATGGAAAAACACCAGGATCAGACGGGTTCAGTAATGAATTTTATAAATTGTTTACGACATAGTTACACCACGTCTACAGAAAATGTATACATACGCTTTTAAAGAACAAATCTTACCTGAAACACTAGCAGAATCAATGATCACATTAATACTTAAAAAATATAAAGATATAGAAGAACCAGGCTCATACAGAGCTATTGCTTTGTTAAATACGGATCAAAAAATATTAGCGAAAACACTAGCTAGAAGACTAAATCAATATGTTAGTAAATTAATAAATGAGGATCAAACGGGATTTATACCTAAGAGACATTCATTTAATAACCTGAGACGTCTGTTTAACATAATGCACTCTCACAAACCTCAAGAACAAGAGTTATCTATCATTTCATTGGACGCAGAAAGTTTGATCAAGTAGGATGGGATTATATGATTAAAGTATTGCAAAAATTTCAAATGGGAGAGAGCTTCATCGCATGGATAAAATTATTATATAACAAACCCACGGCTAGAATATTAACTAATAATATACTATCTACGAAATTCCAATTAACAAGGGGCAATAGACAAGGATGTTCATTATCACCGCTGTTATTTGCTCTGGTAATTGAACCTTTAGCTGAAAAAATTAGAACACACCCGGATATTTACGGTTATAATACAAAATATTCAAATAACAAAATATCCTTATACGCAGACGATGTATTACTGTATATCACAAAACCCCAAATCAGTATACCAAACATATTAAATCTAATTGAGGACTTTGGATCTTTCTCAGGATACAGAATAAACTGGAACAAAAGTGAAATTATGTCGATAAAACCGAAAGACTCAACACATCTCTTGAAATTCCTCTTTAAAATAGCCACAGAAAAATTCAAATATTCAGGAATTGAAATCACTAGAAATTATCACGCTATGTTTAATGCCAATTATAGCCCCTTACTCAAGAAACTAAATAATCTAATTAAATTCTGGAAAACGCTCCCGATGTCTTTAATAGGTCGAATAAATGCTATAAAAATGATCTTTTTACCACAAATCCTATATTTATTTCAATCAATTCCAATATATCTTCCAAAAAAGTTTTTCAAAAAACTAGACTCAGACATTACAAATTTTATATGGGATTACAAATCCCACAGAATACAAAGAGCACACCTTAGTAAACCAAAAGAGATGGGTGGTCTAGCGCTCCCTAACTTTATGTACTATAATTGGGCAGTAAATATTAAAAATATGATTCACCTGCTGGACAACTCTGCCCAGCAGGTGGATTGGATTGTAATGGAGAGAGAGGACTGCTCTCCGTGTAATACAGGAGCCACTCTCCTCTCACCAATGAATCTGAATAACTAAAATAGTACGATTAACCGAGAACTTACCAGTTTGAAGTTTGATCTGTATTTTATGAGGAGTTACGATGAGGGTTTACGTGAAGAACCCGCTCAGTGCGCAGGCGCGGCATACTTCCAAGCAGCGATGTGGAATCACAGATAGACACAGTTATTTTGAAGTAAACATAGCAAAGATAAGGAGACATCAATTTATTAGTTTGATCCATATAATGAGGGTGGGAGCGGAGGGCATGTAATACCCTCATCGTAACTCCTCATAAAATACAGATCAAACTTCAAACTGGTAAGTTCTCGTTTAATCTTACTATTTTACTTCGGAGTCACGTGAGTGACTACGTGAAGATTTCAAAGCTCTGTGATTTCAAACCGTGTAACAGTTTCATTTCACTCACTGCCGAAGTTCTTGAGGGAGGAAGTGTTATCGTAATCAACCAATGAGTCTATTTGTAGAAAAACACAATGGTATTTTTTAAACAATAACAACAAAGAATTAAGTTGCTCCCCTGGGCTTAAATTAAATATTTGCAGTTCGTAAATCTTTACTGCAAATAAACCAGGTTTTGCCAACGGCTTATTATAACATTTCTGAACGGTCTTTTCCCTTCCCACCATCCTGCTGTAGCCAGGATGTGGTCTATAGGCATGTCCATTCTTTAGCCGTCGACATGGATGCTGCCCTGGTGGAATAAAATTTGTACATGTTAGTGTTTATCCCAGCAGTTTCTAGCACCTGCTTGAGCCATCTCGCAATGGTTTGGCTCGTACCCCACCATAAGGTTTTTGTGACTGACCCACAAGGCTTTTCATCTCCCTCGAATATTCTGGTTGTGTCTATGTAGGATAGTAGGTGGGTCATGGCACATAACCGTGGTTCTGGTGGGTAAGCCACGACTGGATTAGGTGTTCCTGGTCTGCTCTGTTTGACCAGTCGCTGGATAACGACAGATCTGGTCTGGAGCTGAGATCATGTTGTCCAGTCGCAATAGGTGTAGTGACTGGACCCTCTAAGCGGATAAAAGTGCCATCAACATGAGCGTCTTTAGTGTAGCTTGCTCGAGGCCGGGGGATCTGGCTGGTGGCCATTCCCTGAGATATGTCAGGACCACACTGATATCCCAAATATGGGTATACCTGGGCTTAGGGCTTGATATTGTAAATGCCCTTCATCAGCTTTACCACCAGTGGATGGGATCCCATCGCCTGTTGTCCTGGCGCTGGTTTGAGATATGCAGAAAGAGCACTCTGCGCTGTGTTGATGGCACTGTAGCTGATCCCTACATCGTGGTGTAGATAGGCCAGGAACTCCAGTATGTTGGTGGCTGTAGCTGTTGCGTATGTTATCCCTGTTTCCTGGCAGTACTTCTCCCTTTTTTGATGCTGTTTAAGTACTGCCTCTTGGTGGATGTTCGAAGGGATGCCGACATGGTGGTGATGGTTTGTTTGGACAATCCCAGTTCCCGGTAAGGTCTGTTCAAACTTGCAACCCAGGCGTTTAATTTTCTCATGGCATGGGTGTTTAGCTTACCTGGTAGGTAAGTAGCTGATAGCCAAATATGTCTTTCGACACACCATTGCCAAATCATGTTGACCAATTTGTCGCATGATAATGATTTTATGCCACCCATATGGTTAATATAAGCCATCACCGTAGTATTTATCAATTTGTAACCGAACATTCAAGTGCTGCATATTAGATACATATGCTTTTAACCCATAAAAGGCGCCCAACATCTCTAGATAGTTAATGCCCAGTGTAAGTAGTAATGATGACTCTAGGTTAGTCCATCTACCACTTGTGCTGGATATGGAGTTAGTCGCTCCCCAGCCTTGAGCATTGGCATCTGTTTGAATAACTAAAGTAGGGTTAGTGATAAAGATAGGGCTGAAACTATGCCAAACGTTTTCTGCCCACCACTGTAGCTCTGATATTGCTTCAGTGGGTAAGTTCATGACACGATCATAGTGACCTGTATGTCGTTTTATTGCCTGTACCTTTGCTCTCTGTAAATTTTTTGATAGTGCAAAGGTCCGAATTGTGTAGCCGGAAATGCTGCTACCATTTCCCCAATTACTCTTGCTACTTGTCGAATAGTTGGTCGCTCGTTGACCATTAAATTGTTGCATGATTGTGCTAATTCAACCATTTTTGCCTTTGGCAAGGTAACAGTCATATGTACTGAGTTAATTGTGAAGCCCAGGTAGTCCATGATAGTGGATGGCTTCAACTTAGATTTATCTGGATGTAGGACGAACCCCAGAGTTTCGAGGAGCTGTTTTGTAGCTGATACTGCTGCCACAGCCAATTCCATCGTTTTCCCTACTATCAGAATATCCTCCAGATATGCTATGACAATATGTTTTTGTTTTCTTAGTATTGCCATGGCTGGGTTCAATATTTTGGTGAATAATCTTAGGCTGAAGTTAGCCCATAGGGCAATGCTTTGTACCATCCAGATAAATTTTAGGTATCTGCGATGATCCTTGTATATGGGTACTAGATAGTAAGCATCTTTAAGATAATGCTTGCCATGAAGTGTCCTTTGGAATTCAGTTGTTTGGCAGTAACATATGTCTCCATTTTGAAATGTATATACTTAACACATTTGTTTAGTGATGTTAAGTCAATGATGATGCGACAGCCACCATCTTTTTTGGTTTTAGTGAATATATTCGATACAAATTCCAAAGGTTCATGTTTGGTCTTTTCGATGACCCCCTTTGTGATAAGTCTCACCAGTTCAGCTTGTCCCTCACGTTTCTCTTTGATGGAGGGAGAAATACCCTTTGGGGCCATTATTGAACTGGCGGCGTTTTTTCTGACATGAATTGTATTTTATATCCACTAATGCTGTTGAGTATATACTTGTCACTCGTAATCTCCCCCCTGTTAATAAAGCACCCTTATTCTCTATATGCTGGTAGGGACCAGACCCACCTACCTCCATGGTTATTGGCGATTCTGTTTCTTCATTTTCCTGAAGATTTTGTTCTGACGTGCTGGCGATGTTGGGGGGAGGCGCATTTTCCAGATGGTCCGCTGCGGGCCCTGATCAAAAAAGATCTTTGGGGAAAATGTGCGGACCCCAAGCGTTCACCAGTCCCATATTGTGGACGTCGACTGGTGGATGCCGTGGGGTGCTGCCGCTTGGGTATCGGAGGTCTTGGTTTGCTCGTCCCGGGGCCTGCCCTCATTAGGCCGAAGGTTTTTGATGCTTCCTGCATCTCCTTCAGTTTTTTATCGAAATCTTTCCCAGATAGCAGCGCGTCCGTCTCCGCAGCTGGGGCTTTACACAAGCCAGCAAATTTGGGATTGAGGGCAGGTCTTATGTTTTCCTCCGGAGATTGTTGATCTCAAATTGTGTGGTACACATTAATGCCAGCACATCCTGCTGGCAGGTATCCATCTCCGTGGTCTCCACGGAACGAGCAAAGGCTGTGATGGCCGACGTCAGGAGCCTTAGGATCCGCTGTAGCTTGAGTTCTTGGGCCCGGATGTGTGACCCCACATGCCCCCAGATTTGGCTGTTGACACTTTTTACTTTGAGTGCCTCACAGTTTTCTGGTGCTGTGTGTTGTTTCAGCACCTCAGCGAGCACCTTTTCCAGTGATGCTGGCCGCCATTCTTGGTTCCAGCGTTGCTCCAGCCCGTGGGGTTGCTACAAGCGGTCCATCACACCCAACAGCTCTTCATGTTCCTGCACCCCTGGCATACTCCCGAATTCGTCCGCCTGCCCCTGTTCCAGACCAGCCCAGCCCTGGTCACCAATGCTAGCCTCCAGTAATGAGGGAGCAGAGGGCAGTGCATGAAACACTGTGGAGGGGGTGCCTGACCTCCCTCCGCGAGAGCGCTCTTTCTGCGCATCTCGCTGGAGCTGCTCCAATAGCTGTTGGATGCAGCTCAGGCGGCTGTCTCTCCTCCATTTAGGTGGAGACATGTCCCCGTCCGACGAATCGGACGCCACCGGCCGGATGCCTGTTCGGACGGCTAGACATCCAGCCCGCAGTTCAGGCACTAGCGGGACTGGGCTCGGCGCGGTGATGGGGATAGCGGAGTGCCCGGTAATTGTTCCTACCGCCTTCTTCTGGAGCTTTTGTGCCTTGTAGTAGCGAGAGCGCCCCTCAAGCAGCGCGTCTCGCAGGCACCTGCTCCGTGAGCCGCTCCGTGCGGGTGGAGAGACGTCCCGTCCGAAATCGGGAACACCTGCCGGATGCCTCTCGAGTGGCTATGCATCCAGCCCGCTGCTCAGGTGCTAGCGGGCTGGGCTCGGCACGGTGTCGGGGAATTACGGAACACCGGGTAACGCTCCTACCGCCTGTTGCTGCCCCCCTCCCCGACGGGAAACGTTCCTCCTTGAACAGGGGACAGTTTTGTTCCAGAGCCTTTTTCTTTGCCTGTAAAAAACACAAGCAGAAAAAGGCTCACCTGTAAAAGAAAACCCGACCTCATGGTACTCACCTGACGGTCCGGTTCATTCTGTAGCGGGAGAGCCTAACTCCCGTTGCAGCCGCTGTTGCACTGCTGGCGTAATGCCGCGCCTGCGCACTGAGCGGGTTCTTCACGTAGTCACTCACGTGACTCCGAAGTAAAATTATAATAAAAATCCAATGATACATAGCACAATTAGAATTTGGAAACAAATAAAACAGAATCTAAAATTAAGAAATCTATCTCTTTTAATGCCAATAGTCAATAACCCGTCGTTTAAACCTTCAATTATAGATAAATCATTTACACAATGGGAAAGAATGGGAATCAAAACGCTCGGAGACTTGTATGAATTAGGAAAATTATTATCATTTCAACAATTACAACTGAAATATAATTTGAAAAATAATCAATATTTTAAATATCTTCAAATCCGTGACTATCTGAAAAAATACACAAAAGACTATCATAACATGCCCCCAGACTTATTGGATGAAGCCATGAAGACAAAGGCTGAATCAGCAAATCTAATATCATACTTATACAACATTATTTTAAATATAGAAATACCTACAACCGATGGTATTAGAAGAGACTGGGAACAGAACTAGCTATAAAAATTTCAAAAGAGAGCTGGGATAAACACTTACTATATGTGCATAAATGCTCGATCAACGTACGACATACTCTAATTCAATTTAAAACATTACATAGACTATATTATTCAAAAACTAAAATAAATAAACTTTTCCCCAATGTCTCACCCATTTGTGATAAATGTCAGTCACAAGAAGCTACCATAGCGCACTCTTTTGTTTTCTGTATAAAAATTCAAAAATTCTGGAACGAAATATTTGAAATCTTCACAAAATTATTTAAAATAAAACTTGTACCAAAAGCAGAATGGATCATTTTTGGAATATCGGAAGGTAACCCCGAATTAAATGTGTTTCAAAAGAACTTACTTAATTACGGGCTAATAATGGGAAAAAAACTTATACTCAAATTTGTGGAAAAATGCTCCAATACCAACAATAAAAATGTGGATTTCAAACATGTTCGAAACACTACACTTGGAAGAGATGAGACTCCTCCTAGCAGGCAAAGCAGACCACTTCCAAAAGACGTGGTCTGCATTTACGGAACTATTACAAGCATAAGGTGCAATAGTAATTTAAAATATAAATGGTACCAGGACCTGGTAACGGGGGGTATAAAATTAATTAAAAAAAAAAACACGGTTGGTATATCCTTTTTTGCGGAGTTTTGTGTTACAATAGAGCGATTGTTTTTCCTTTTTTTTTCTTTTCTTTCTAGGGTCTTATTTCCTTTCTTTACTTCCTTCTCTAATTTCTTCCCCAAGGGGCTTTCTTCTCCCAACACTTTCCTG
This sequence comes from Amblyraja radiata, assembly GCF_010909765.2. Lineage (NCBI taxonomy): Eukaryota > Metazoa > Chordata > Chondrichthyes > Rajiformes > Rajidae > Amblyraja > Amblyraja radiata. The sequence continues at coordinate 1,506,097 of NC_045983.1, read as the reverse complement.
CACCTTCACGATTCTTGCTCACTTTCCTTACTTCTTTTATTTCTACCTTTTTTAAAGCTCGAAAAACGAAGTGGTACAACAAAATGTAATAAGATTTATGTGATGTGTATTACTGTAATTTACTGTACTTCTAATAAAAATAAAATTAAAGAAATACAGGGCGGAAACAGGCCCTTCGACATTCCGAGTCTGTGTCGACCAGCGATCACCCTGTACAGCAACACTATCCTACACACCAGGGACAATTTTACCAAGGCCAATTAACAGAGAAACCTGTACGTATTTAGTGTGCGGGAGGAAACCAGATCACCCGGAGAAAACCCACGCGGTCATGGGGAGAACGCACAAACTCTGTACAGACAGCACCCGTAGGCAAAATGAATCCCGGGTCCCTGGCGTTGTTCGGCAGCAACTCTACCGCTGCACCACCGGTAATAATAAAGAATCATTGAACTATTGGATACGTTGGGATTATTTTCTCAGGAGTAAAGGAATATCCTTAAAGAGGTCTATAAAATCATAAAGGGCAAAGATTAGGTGGATGGTCACAATCTTTTTCCAAGGGTAGAGTAGTCTGACACTGGTTGGCATAGGTTTACGATGTCTTTATACTTTAAATATTCAGCATTGAAACATGTTTCTCAGCCCACCTATTCCTGCCGACGTTATACACACTAAGGACAAACTAGGCAGGATCGAACCTGGGTCTCTGTGGCTGTGAGGCAGTGGCTCTACCTTTGTGCTGCCATGCACAGGTTAAAGCATTGTTAGTCCATGGCGATCATCCTAGTGATGGTAATATTACTGTATTTTCTAATGTTTTACATCCTGTAATTTTGAGCTTCATTTTACTTAGTCTTTAGATTGTTCAGCATTGTATTGTTCTGTTCTGATCCCAACCTTCCCGACAGATTTATGCTGAACTCAGAATTCAATGTCGGTGTAAAAGACAACCAATTATTGGGAGAGGAGGGGTAAGGTGCAGGAATGATTTGTGGTGAATACATTATTAGAAAGCAAACATACTCGCTTTAAATATTCTTCTGTACATCAGGTAGAGTGTAAGACCAACGACAGAGTCTATAATGATGACAGCGAACACCATCCACAGCCAGAAATATTGACGAAGGGAATCCATGGCAGAATCTGGAAGAAATCAAGTCACATTAGCCCATCATTGTTCAGATCATTTGTGTTGTTCCTCTCATGTGCATTGGGCAAGACCCAGACAGTCAAATGAGCTGCAGTTAGACAGACGGAAGTGGGAATGCAAAGAGGAATTCAAATGACACGTCATTAGTCATCAGGCCACCCATCACCCACTTGGTCCCTGTCGCAACACTCCCTCTCTCCTCATCATACTGGCTATTTTCCTTCCCCACTCTCAGTCACAATGTACGATTTCAACCTGAAATGTTGACAATTCCTATTCCCTCCCCCCTCCCCTCCAGAGTGGCATGGTGGCGCAGCAGTAGTGTTGTAGTCTTACAGCACCAGAGACCCGGGTTCGATCCTGACTACTGATGCTGTCTGTATGGAGTTTGTACGTTGTCCCTGGGATCTGAGTGGGTTTTCTCCAGCAGCACTGGTTTCCTGCGGCACTCGAAAGACATACAGGTTTATATGCTAATTGGCTTGGAAAAAAATTGTGAATTGTCCCCAGTGTGTGTAGGATAGCATTAGTGTGCAGGGATTGTTGGTCGGCACGGACTCGGTGGGCCGAAGTGCTTGTTTCCACGCTGTATCTCTAAACTCATCTAAACTAAACTAAACAATAGATGTTGGTCGACCCAATGTGTTCCTCGAGCAGATTGTTTAGGCCCCTGATTCCAGCATCCACAGTCTCTTGAGTCTCCATTTATTGTGCTGCACCATTTCTCAAAATAGAAACTGGTCTGAGTGTTGCAGCTCCAAGCACAGAAATATACAGAGCGGCACAGCGGTACAGTTGCTGCCTTACAGCACCGGAGACCCAGGTTCGATCCTGGCTATGGGCACTGTCTTGTCTGTTCTCCCTGTGTGACCACGTGGGTTTTCTCAGGGTGTTCTGCTTTCCTCCCACATTCCAAAGATGTGCTGCTTTGCAGGTTAATTGACTTCTGTAAAATTGTCCTTAGTGTGGGATGGAAATCGTGTATGGGTGATCGCTGGTCGGCGCAGACTCGGTGGCCGAAGGTCATAAGGTCATATGTAATAGGAACAGAAGTTGGCCATTCGGCCCATCAAGTCTACTCCACCATTGAATCATGGTTACTCTATCACTCCCTCCTAACCCCATTCTCCTGCCTTCTCCCCATAATCCACGTACTAATCAAGAATCTATCAATTTCTGCCTTTAAATATCCATTGACGGCCTCCACAGCCTCTGTGGCAAAGAATTCCAAGATTCACCACTCTCTGACCAAATAGATTCATTCTCACCTCCTTCCTAAAGGACCATCCTTTAATTTTTAGGTTATGACCTCTAGTCCCAGACTCTCCCACTAGTGGAAACATCCTCTCCACAGCTACTTTATACAAGCCTTTCACTATTGGGTACATTTCAATGAGGTCCCCTCTCATTCTTCTTAACTCCAGCAAGTACAGGCTGAGTACCGTCAAATGCTCATCATAAGTTAACCCACTCATTCCTGGGAAGAGCCTGTTTCCGTGTTCTTAGTTTAGAGATACAGCGAGGAATCCGGCCCTTTGACCCACCGGATCTGCGCCAACCAGCGATCCCTGCATATTAACACTATCCTCCAACCACTAGGGACACTTTTTACATTTAACAAGCAAATTAACTTACAAACCTGTACGTCTTTGGAATGTGGGGGGAAACCGAAGATCTCAGAGAAAACCCACGCAGGTCACGGGGTAAACGTACAAACTCCGTACAGACAGCACCCACAGTTGGGATGAAACCCGGGTCTCCGGTGCTGCATTCGCTGTAAGTTAGCAACTCTACCACTGCTCCACCTTGCACCTCCACCTCTATCTCTCATCTAAACAAAACTAGACATTTGAACGAAGTGTGCTTTGCCCACGCACTTGGAAGCATTCAGTGCGAGTTATGGAGCCCAGGTTGTGTTGACTGGAACTGGCTTAGGTGTTTGTCTATTAAGATGAGCAAATAAACAGGATGTTTCGAACTGCCTGCAACCAGTACCCCTGCACTCCCATCCTCCCCCTTTGCTGTAACTCTCCTGTTCTCTCTCCGCCTATGCACAGTTGGTGGATTCTGAGAGGACTCTCCTGAGGGAATCTGAATGGCCAGTTGCCCACTTCCCAACTCTATGTTCTACCTCTGCCCATTCTCCCTTGCGTTACAATTATTGTCCTCACATATTTGTCAAATTGCTTCTTGAGCCCGCAATGAAACCTACTACATCTGCAGGCAGTGCAGATTCTGTGTGTGTGAAAACGCTGTTCTCTCATGCCTCTCTTAAAAACGAATTAAGCTATTAGATGCAGTAGGGCCGCACATTGGCGCAGCAGTAGCGTTGCTGCCTTACAGAGCCAGAGACCCCGGGTTTGATCCTGACTATGGGTGCCGTCTGTACACAGTTTGTATGTTCCCCCCGTGATTGCGTGGATTTTCTCAGGGTGCTTCGCTTTCCTCCCACGTTCCAAAGACATGCAGGTTTGTAGGTTAATTGGGTTTTGTAAATTGTCCCTTGTGTACAGGGTTGAACTAGTGTATGGATGATTGCTGGACAGCGCGGACTTAACAAAAGTAAAGTAAAAGAAACTAAACTAAACTAAACTAAACTGACCTAAACTAAATTAAACTGTTCACTGTTCATGGGGGCCATTTTATTCCATGTGCTTCAGCTTTGCTGGTGACATCTTACAGAAGAAGCCATCTAGAAGTCCAAGTGGTGCATCAGATTAACTGCATTACCCTCAACAACTATTCTTCATCAAAACAAAATCGATCACATTGGTTGAGTGCAATTTGTGTTGAACAAACCCATGCTGGCTTGCCTTACGACCATGTTATAAGGAACACAAGACCTCATGAGGCCTTATGCCTCTGTTTCCATATGACCATTGCTGGCCTTGCATTTACACTCATGGTTTTTGAACCACACCCGCTATCCAGTCCTCTTCCACTGCCCCAACTTGGATAAACCCTTTCATGAAAACGACTAGAAGCTGTACTGAAATCAAAATGATTTTACCCATCTTTCAGAAATGAATGCAGATCAGGAAATGAGTGAGGGCAGATGTAGACAGGAAGGCTTGGTCTTGCTCAGAGTGGATGACTGCATCTGAACAATGAACTGTGCCTAGAAAGCCCCCTGCCACAGCTCCACAGAACTTCCTCTTTCCTGGAACATTCACAGCCGGCCATTCCAGGCAACGTCTCAGGGAGGAACTGCCAAAGTCTTTTTTAAGTGATCAAA